>NW_010155070.1:0-1497 GCF_000699245.1 Pterocles gutturalis | reverse complement strand
CCATAGTGATCATGTAGTTTCAACCCCCCTAATTTTTAATTAAAAAAAATAATTAAAAAAACCTGTAATTTTTAATTAAAAATTACAGTATCAGATGGTATGCAATAATGACTTGTTCTGGCCTAACCTTTTTAAAAAATTATATTTACAATACTCTTTTTTGCACTCTTAGACTCATCTAAAGGTGATGGAACTTTTTCTTCAGAATTATTTTATCTTTTCCATTCTGAAACGGTGGAAAATATCAGTATCTTCATTCGTGTGTCTGCAGTTTTTCCCATGTGTTGCATGTTTCCTTCAGGTAGCATTCTATTCAAACATCTTACTTCCCATATTTATCTGGAAGTGAAATGTTTTAGTTTCATTGAGTTTGGTCATTGTGAGATGAGATGACCCTGACTTCCAAGGAATAGAGAAATGATAAATGTAAACTTTGTGGCAACAGACTAGGATCAATTCCCTTTGTTTATTTAATCACTGTAAAATTTGAGGGAAATAATAATGGGCCCTTGTGGTGAGATGGTATCCTTTGGGGAACAGGTAGGTAGTTATAGGGGATCTCTGGGAAACGGAGAGAATGCAAGTGTATTCTTGAAAAAGTAGAAGATGCTATGTGTCCATTATATCTGTTCAGTTTTTGCTGTAGGGTTTTATGGGGGTTTTTTTAGTGTTAAGAGTGTAGCTAAGAATTATGATTTCCAGATTTTTTTTTAAGAAACTTACTGATCTAAGATCTGAAAGATCACAAATTAGATGACTGTCTTACAAAAAAATATTTTACCTACAGTAACTGAACCTGGTTCTGTCCTTCCTGCTTATTTGTTGTGACAGTTGGTGAAACCAAATTAAAAACAAGTTAACACAGTTCCACAATAGTGTGTGATGCGTCAGGATTAAATGCATAGCAATTAGAAAAACGCATCTGTAGAATTTGTGGTTCTAAAAACATGGTGTGGAGAGTCAGGCAATGGCATGGCAGGCTGTGGAGTTGTTCTAGAAAGATCTTGTTTGATGTCTGTCAGTCTACAGAATATTTTTCATGATGTCTTTGGCACAGCTGGATGGCTACTGGAAAGCCAAGCAGATCTAAGAGAATTATCTGAAGGATGATCTTTCACCATAGATTTTAGTTTACTTTATTATTTAATCTTTACAAGTATTAAAAATGTCTCAGATTTACTTCTTTTGGATGATGGAGCAAAAATAAAGGCCAACAAAATACATATGAGTGACTTAAGGAGATAGACCTACTAAAATTTTAAAAGAACGTGAATGTTCCCATAGCAACAGAGTAATTGCTGTCAGATCTGAAGTAGACTCCCATAGGCTGTTTTAGATTGTGGCAGGTGTTAGGGCTGCTCAGAGTTCTTTAAATTCACCTGCTACAGACTAATCTGCCAGCTGATTTAGGAGTTTCATCTAGATTCTGAAAATTAGACTGAGTTCTCTCTGAAACTTGTTTTAAAGTCCCTAGTACTGTTTACTGTAGAAACTCAT
>NW_010155069.1:0-1489 GCF_000699245.1 Pterocles gutturalis | reverse complement strand
GGTCCCCTCTGTCCCTTGGGAACATGGACCAGCACCAGGAAATCCTGCCCCGCGCTCTGCAGGGACCCGGCATGGTGCCCGGCTTTCCCTGGCCATAGGGGTCTTTCAGGTTGGGCTCAGGGCAGAGGAGGCACGTGGCCACCGGCATCCTCCTGCCCGCTCCAATCTGGGGACAGAGCACGGCCCAGCGCTGCCAAACCAACATCTGACCCCCACGGCCCCTCTGAATTAGATTTTCTTCCCTCTGCCTCTCTTTGTAACGTGCAGATCCCAGATTCCTTCACAGCAGCTCTCCCTTGTGTGCCTTCTGGAAAGCAATATATATAGTGCAGGGCTACAAATAAGATGAGCAGTGTCACCGTAACCATGGCAACTGGCAGGCTTCAAACACGGATGTGCAGGAGATTTATAGGAGGCTGCCCTTGGTTTTACAGCCAGATGATCTGTCCTCTTTAAAACTACACTGCTTGGAACTGGGTTTCTCACCTGGCACAAAATTTATTTTTTTTCAAATCCTAAACAAGGAACTGGAGGTTTTTCCCTTTCTTAAAATAAATGGGTGTTGAAAAGAATGCTTGGGAATGGATACCTGCTTTGGATGCTGATTGCAATGATGCTTTGGAAACTTTTTCAGACAAAGGGAGCAGCCGTTCCTGCTCACCATCCATTGTCACTGTCATGTCTCAGCTCTAGTTGGGAGGGATCATTCAACCCACTGCAAGGATGAAATGGATGGGCTCTGATCTTTTGTGCTGGGCAGAAAAGCAAAGGTTCCATTTCCTAAAAATAAACCCAGCAACTGCAATTGCAGGAAGGCTCAGCTGGGCTCTGTCAGTAGCTGCACAGCACAAAGGTGCTGCCGGCTCCCCAGGAGCAGCGGTAGCTCAGGACACAACCTGCAGGCGACTCAGAGGAGGCCTTTGGGCACCTTTGCAGCCCCTGTGGCAAAGCAGCAACGCCTACACGGATGGTCCCTGTGGGCAGAGTCCAGACACTGATGTACAAGGGGGTTTAGCACTGGTCTGCAGCCCCAGCCCGCACCTGCAGCAGACTGGGCACCCACCTCCTGCAACAGCAATGCCGTGTCTGCCGGTGCCTCAATATTCCTGCACCCGCAGCAGCTCCCCGCTGGCTGCACAAACCCGCCAGGGAAGCAGGTGGATTCTCAGAGAGCCGGTCCCTGCAGACCTCTGTGCCACTGGCCTGTGACTTCTCCCGGTGATGGTGACAGCACAGGCATCCCCTGTGGTGTGTCCCCAGGGGCTTCTCCCCACCGTGGTTTATTGTTCTGTCCCTGTGGAAATGCCGATAGCAAAGTCTACAGTAATCCCTCAGGCAGTGGTACTGCCACGTCTTTGGGGCCATCTCTGGGGCATGGCCCAGCAGCCTGCTTAATTAGTCTGGACATTGATAATTACAGCAGGGGACCTGGAGCTCTTCAGGGTGAGGATAGATGTTCACATGTCAATAAAGGGATTGCACAGCCAAA
>NW_010155068.1:0-1486 GCF_000699245.1 Pterocles gutturalis | reverse complement strand
TGTTCAGCCGATCCAAACTTGTGGCCTCCTAGCTCTGTTACCGCAGTTGTAAATAACAAAGGGACACAACTTACTCAGAGTTTGTGTTGTTTACAAGACTCATGACCTTTTGCTGAGCTTCCTCTGTTTTCTGATTCAGAGAGCACTCCCTTTCTATGTGGAGTCTTCATCTGGTGAACAAAGACAGTGGGAACTGAAATAGACAAATTCTGGATGCGTGCACCCTGGTCTATAGGACTGCTTCTGTTGACTTCAAGGGGCTTTGGCTATGTCTCTCTGTCCTGCCAGAACATTTTATCTTCTTTGTCACATGGGAAAGTCTGTCTTAAGTGTTTAGTGGTTTTCTGGGAAAAATAGAAAGCTGGACTCTTCACCGGCATCATCCTGTGCAGATGCCACATTGCCACTAGTCTTCACACACTTTTTCCTCACAGGGACTGACTTTGGCTTAAATAGTACAGAGCTCAAGGGTTTAGCTCTCCGCTGTTTCTCTAGTCCCTTAGAAGAGCTGCTGTGGTCACTGTCTGAAACAGCTGAGTAAGTGTTCCCATAGAAGAGGATCTGTACTAGCAGCATCACATAATTAAACAGGGTGTTACTGAGGGCTGCACAAGAAGTGGTGCTTGTTCTCTTTTGTGTAATTGTTGCTAATTTTCATTGCTTTTTTTTTTTTTAAATTTGGCAGATGGAAGCTGAAGAGGAAGGGGCAAAAAAACTGTCGGAAGTAAACTTTGAAAACTTACCTCCCAACTACCATAATGAGACCAACACAGAAACCAGAATTGGTAATAAAACTCTTCAGACTCATCAAGAAATCGATAAGGTATGAGAAGAATATATATAGTAAGCTGCTGGTTCTTACACAACCTTTTCTTAAAAAATAAAAACAATTCAGCACATTTTGTGGAGAAATAAGATAATTTGGAGTATAAACTTTTCTGATTATAATTACTTAGGGATTTTATTGTACGTTATTTGTTTGCCTATTCACTGTGTAGGGGCACATATCATAAAAGGTTACTGTGAAATAATAATAATGTATTTTGAAAAAAATGCCTGCTTAAAATAGAACCCAGGTGCATCTGTTACATCGGTCATAAAAGAATTACCATCTCCTGCTCAGTTATCTTCATTACAGTGACATTTTAAATAGATAAGGAGGTAGCCTTGTAATCTACTTTTTCCTCCCGGATGAGGATTTTATATGAATAACAGTGTATGAGGGAGTGGGTTAATTATTGCAGAATGTAGAACTGACGGTAACAAAAGACTAACACAAAACTGTAATTTAATATTTTATTCATCTTTTGCTATATCAGGTTACAGATAACAAAACTGGATCAACAGTATTTTCTGAGACAGTTATTACATCTATAAAAGATGGAGAAAACAAAAGAAATCATGTAAGTGAACACATTGTTTCCTTTTGAAAATTAAACAAATGCTTTGTGTTCATCATTCAGAAGAAGGTGATATAGTTCACCTA
>NW_010155067.1:0-1496 GCF_000699245.1 Pterocles gutturalis | reverse complement strand
CCTCAAGGAGGTCAACACACCTGCTCAAATTGTTCAAAGACACATACATCCTCTCCCTGTATGCATGCATGGGTGCAGGTGCATGCACACAGACAAGCCAAGTGCAGCATTATAAAGCAAATCGGTCATAGTACTTGAAGAACCCCAAAACATTTTTTTTAAATACCTCCTAAAATCTCCATGTATCAATACAGCTAAGTCTTCTAAGAAAACAGAAAACATAATCCTTGAGTTCTGACTGGGAGTGATATTTAGCAGACTGAGTTAGGCTAAATTCTCAGCAGGCCAGGACCATGAGAGGCTTTTACTGTTAATGAATGCAAATTTTAGTCTTTTGAGTTCTGCTGCTCTTACCTTTCTGACACACTAATCCTATCGAAGGGACAAGTAATGTTATTTCTGGCAATAGCTGTGACATTTTCTTATCTAAATCTCAGTGAGAAACTTCCCTAGTACTTGATGCTTATTTTAAAGTAGTATCTGATTACACAGAATAAAATGTCCAAGTTTCAGGCTTACCTTGATTTAGTAAAATAAGTCTGTGTTAAACAGCACTGGAGAACAAGTTAAAAGTACACTCACTCTTTGCTGGTGGGAAGAGCAACTACACTTGTAGGATGAGAAAAGTCAGGACAAGAAAATATGAGGAAGGAGAACTGTTTTCAAAAGGCACAGAGGATACTAGTCCTTTTTTTTGTCTGGGACTCTAAGGTCTGTGTTGCACAGACCATCAGTCCCAGGGCTCAAACTCTGACCAGTGATGCACAAAGCCTTTTACTTGTTTTCATTTTTTATCCCATATAAGTGGCTGACCTGAAATGAGGGATGACAGGTCTTCCTGCCTGCTGAAGGTCAGAGGATCTTATGTTTGCAGAGGATTTGCCTTAAGATATTGCTGGCCTTTCAAAGCAGCTTGCTGCAGCACTCACCGGTCCTTCTGAATCAAGGACGGACCTGTGTGGCTCATAGGCAGTAATCCACAAAAGAAAGTAAGCCTAAACCGTTCTGTGGGAGAGAAAACAATGCACTGAGAGCACAACACTGCAACAATGTGTTTAGGAGGGAGGTAAAAAGATGGCTGTAAGGAGACTCAGAACAGAAAGCTGAACTCAGATCTCGTATTATCTTGGGAGATTTTAGCTTCTCAGCATTTTGGGAAAATCTTTATCCCATTTAAATAATTTAGCTTTGTGTTAATGAGTACAGAGCAGGTCTGTCAACAAAGCTCTCTGAAACAACTACTTGGGGGTTTGGAGACAAAAGAAGAGGATTCCTGTCTGTTTTAGTGCCTGGGCTATCCTGGCTGATGCTCCTCTTGCAAGGGACAATGAATGTGAGACCTCAGAGTCGAGAGGAGCATCCAGCTACTCCTGACAGTAGATACCTGACTTGTTGGGACAGGGACAGAAGTCAGGATAGTTTTTGATATTCTCAAATTTTATGAGGCCATTCCTTTCATCAACCTTTTCACCACCCTCACAGTGAAAAACTTCCTA
>NW_010155066.1:0-1490 GCF_000699245.1 Pterocles gutturalis | reverse complement strand
CTTCACAACCATTTGCCCCCCAGGCAAAATTCAACTCGTAAGTAGGTTTCTCTGAGGTCTCAGGGCAGCATGCAGAGGTATTAGGCTCATAAAAGGTTTCTTATTCACAGAAAGCCCTGTAGATACCACAGAAGCTTGAACAGATTACTTCTGGGTGAGGCCATAATGCTGGAAGTGAAAGGGGCTGGGATGTTCTTGCGGCTGGGAAATCCAGGCTGCAAAGAAGAGAGGGGTGGTTAAAGCCCATAAATAGTTCTCAACTAATGAAATTGCTGGGTGGAGAAAAAAGGAAAAATAGCTCCTTTTTAAAGCAGATGAGGCAAACATGCCTCCCAACATATTTTCTGCTCGTAAAACTCAGTCTGGGTTTCTAGGTAACTAGTGGAGATACCCCAGGGAGAAGTTTCTAAGGGTTTCCCACAGTTGCTAAATTTGAATAACTGAATGGAAGTGCTGAATATCAGCCTTATCTTGCACAGAGCATCATGGCTTACCCATCTTGCCTTTTCTGAGGGTAACTCATGTATGAAGCAAACCTGAAAGCCTGGGGGACCTTCTCATGGTGAGATCCACTGTCAGGATCCAACATTCACCAAGTGCAAGACCAAGAGGGACCATTTTTATACAGTCCAGTCCGATCTCCTGGCTGTCTCTGCTTAAATCCCAGTTTTGCTCTCTGTCTGATTGTAATCTTGGATTCTTGGGGCTGCCCATCCTCTTGCAGATCCATCTCCCTTGGGTGGCTTGTTCATCTGCTGGATGGAGATTCGGATCCTGATGAGCATTCATAAATTACTGATCCTGCTCTGGATCTTACTGTTTATTTTTAAACATTTTTATTTTATTTCTAAGTATCAGTTACTTTCTGGAGCTAAAATTCTGTGCTGGTCTCCGGTTCACCTTCAGCTCTGCTTATGGTCTCACTGTGCTTTGTAATAAGGTAGTGAGTGAAACTGGTTATCAAAGGCATGGAGGTTCAGGTGTTGGGATGGTTTTTTATTTTTCTTGCTGGCCATGCTTTGCTCACAGGACCAGGCTGTGCCTTCAAACAGTGGGAAGATAAGCAAGGAAAAGGCTCCTCCTTCCTTACACTGTGAAGGATGGAGCTGGGAGTGAGCAGTGGTCCTATTAATAATGATTTTTAATATTTCTCTTTAAGCTAGTTAGGTTTACCCTAATTATTGTTACACTGGAAATAAGCATTTGGATCCCATGTAAACCTTGAGGTGAGCAGAGGAATTGCAATGAAATCGAACTGGATGAAAGGTTTACATGAGGCTTTTTCCATACTGGGTCCCCCATTTTTTACTGGAGTTGGACCAGTTAATCCAGTGTGTGAACGATAACCTGGTACCTTGCTGCGGTGCAAAATAGTATAGGGCTCTTGCCAGATGTAAACTGAATCTCGAGTCCAGGGAAGCCTTGACTGGCAAAGCATGGGTGGTTTAACCCAGGTTGGTTAAATGTACTAGTGCTGTTTTGTGCAAAAA
>NW_010155065.1:0-1495 GCF_000699245.1 Pterocles gutturalis | reverse complement strand
GATCCGGCCTCTTCCAGGCAGGTCCTGAGGGAGGGGAGGACCACTACCCTCCAGCACAGCAGAGATGTTTGCACCCCCTGTTTGGCCACCCTGGAGAAGCTAGGGATATGTGAGACCACCAGCAGCAGCACTAAAAGTCACCAAATCAAAGCAGCAATATTCTTAGCCAGATTTCCCTCTGCAATACACTCCTTGACTTCAGACTGTGTTTGACCAAATGGCCACTAAAGCAGAGCACCATGAATTTCACTATAACACAGCACTACCAAATTGGTAACAGATGTCCTTGGGAGCTATTCATGTGACAATAGCTCACAGACCAGGACTAATCCCAACCTCACATTATTTCTGTACCCACAGAAGTTGGTTGTTTTCAGTTGACGTAGACCGAGACCATTTATTATTACCACGGAACTAATCACTATTGATGGCTTGTGTTTTTGCTACAAGATTTCACTTTGAGAATTTCACAAATTTCAAGGACCAAATTTTCACAAAGTATTTGTATACATGAACTACAAAGCACCATAAAGGCATCTTTAAAACAGGCATCTATTTTGTGTTTGAGCCAGTGACCTGTGCATTCAATCATAAATGTATTTCTCCAGTGGAAGAAGAGATCAGAAGAAGCAGGGTTCACAGTGCCAGCCAACCTTTTTTCCATCTCCTCTGTACATACAGGTTGATTTTCTCACAGTTGTTCCCATTTGTAGAAAACTAGGCTACACAAAACTAATGACTAAAACACAAGCAATATCTGCAGCAACAGCCACCAGCAAAGCGAGACAGGTGGAGGCAACCAAAGGGATAAAATGAAGAAGAAAATTTGATTATTAGGACTGTAGCTTGCCTTCCCTTCTTAACATTGTGTGAACCTCGCATGTAGCATCACTTTAAACCACACATGAACAGCTGATAATGTAGAACTCTACCTTCCTGATATAGTGAGAAAGCATTCATCTTCCCAGCCTTTTCATGGTATCTTAAGCAGGAAATGTGAAAATAAGACTGAATCACAGGCCACTACCTTTAAAAATCCTAGTCTTACGATTTCCCTAAATCAGGGTTCAACGTTTCCTTAAGCCACTAAACGCCTAAATCCTGGTATGTAGTGCACACAATAGAGTTTAATACACAGGAGGGTTCCTAAGAATTATGATTATTAAACAATTTTTCATCTTTTGATTATTGATATGTACAGATTCATCAGCTCAGTCTCAAATAATTATTCTTTCACAAAACTCACTTAAAAGTTAATAAAGGACTTGATGTACTTGTAACTCATGCTACACAAGAGAAAAAAAATCAGACACTTGAATTGACCAACTGGTGCCAAATAAGACAAAATTAAATAGCAAATGTTCTTGAGAAGATCCCTGGCAAAGAACTTCAGATCAGTTCTACGAGTTCACCATTATGTCCCATAAACATTTACCCCCTAACCTCAAAGAGACATAAAGTATTTAGTCATCTTGTGGACAAAAAAAAAAAAAAA
>NW_010155064.1:0-1488 GCF_000699245.1 Pterocles gutturalis | reverse complement strand
AACTTTAAGTTAACTTTAACTCACGACACCCTGCAATGCAGATCAAACTCAAGACAACAAATACCAACAACTTTAAAAACAGTGAAACATCAGAGGCCCTAACAGATACCGGCCTAAAAAGCCATAGATAAGCTCTTACAAGCAGCTCATTGCACCCACTGGATGTACTCATGAGGTAGTATGCAATACTGTTTAACTCTGCTAACAAACAGCAACATTGGTCTTAACTTCTTATCAACTGCCACCTTTGAGTTGGTGTTCAAATTATTATGGAAACAGCAGGTGTTACCCATTTGAAGCTTGCTGTTGATGTTTTCCTGAAAATCTCCAAGTGAAATCCTCATTTTCTGCCCAGTGACTTGCACCCAATTTCTTATTCTTTTCTACTTTGTTCTCCATTTACTGCTAAATTCACAACTCTTACCTGGAGGAGCACTTGATAGGCTTGTGTGAAAGAAATACGAAAGAAAGAAAAGCAAGGCAAAGCACTCTTACAACTATTGCACATTCTGTGTTTCAATATAGGCTTTATATTTTGGAAAATTGCATATTTATGAATAAAAGCTGAGGCTTTGTTAAAAAATGGCAGAGAACTGTGAAGGTTCATTTTGTGCAGGCAGACCCAGAACCACCTCACTGCTGTCATGACTGTGGAGAGCTCTGGTGGTAGGTCAAAGACTCACTATGGAAGGATGGAGGAAATGAGAGGACTCCACTTGAAAATAAAACACCCGAGAAATATAATGAGAACAAAAAGACAAAAAATATGGATGCAATTAAAATTTAACAAATGACTGTTCAAATAAATGCTAAGCCAGAATGATTACGTTTCAACAACAGAGGAGGACACAAAAAATATTACATTTTCAAGACCAGCAAAATCAAGCAGGTGTATGCAGTAAGATCTTGGAAAACACAAAACAAGCAACTGGTGAGGGAAGTTGCCTATTGCTTGCTTGTTTGCTGTTCTGTCAGCTAGAATTATGAATTATTGTTTTTTTTAATTCAATCTTGTTTCTTACTGTCCTTTTATTTTCCTAAAGATTTTTATTACATTTTAAAGGAGATTTGTGGTACTCTGACATGGTTCCCATAAACTGAAGCCAGCCAGGAAGATACTCAAATATGTCTGAGAAGTTTGAAAATAATATTCTTTTCAGCCTTCCTCAGTACAATACATGTCATGATTTCCCCCCTTTTAAGAAGGATTAAATAAATTCAGTATCAAAAACATCATCCCTTATGTCTTTGTCTCAGTTTACCAAAGTTCTTTAAAGATAGTTTTGTTATGATTTTTTGATTCTTGATTAAAGTCCCTGTAGCTTAGAAGAACTTTGCTACAGAGAATGGTATTATTCTTGTGTTGTTCTCTGGTCTCCATTTGACCTAATATATTTCTATTCAACAACAGCAACTACAAAAAAAGCACAACATGATAATCAATTGATTCTGAAAACAGACCTACTCATAAGGAAGTTTTTCTGTGTA
>NW_010155063.1:0-1426 GCF_000699245.1 Pterocles gutturalis | reverse complement strand
CCCCTTCATTTATTATTCTATTTTCCCAAGCCTTATGCTTCTATCTTTCTATTTCACACTCATCACTCACTAATTCTCTACCTATTCTGCAAAATGTCTCAGCCCCTATCCCATCCACAGTCCCAGAGATGTACAACTCGAAGGCCAAAGGAAGCAGCCATTCTGAAGATATCACTGGTTTCTGCAAACTCTGCCAATCTTACTTACAATAAGATAATAAACAAATAGGATTTTAGATCCCTCCAGCCTTGCCTGTAGATACTTTGTATGGATCTACGAGCCTGACCCACGTGCTCTGCAAATGTGGAAACTCTTACTCTAGTGACATAGCCTAAACCTGGGGAATCTGGAAACAGTGCTACATACCTGGCAAGCAGAATTCTCGAATCCTGTTTTGCATTTAATTTTAAGAGAGAACATATTGCAGCTTACTCTCAGTCAGTGAACAATGCATAAGTCATGGATCAATCAAAAAAAATATCCTGCCACATGATGACATTTGCCTCTTTATACTTTAATGCACTGCTACCTTTCTTGATTTCAATAGCTGAAAAACAGAAATATCACATTTATAGGCCCATAATTGCATAAGAGCTCAGAATTACATTTTGTCTCAAGTATTTACGGTAGAAATGTTTAGAAGTCTGCATTTAAAAAGGTCAGTTGGTTTTTTTTCCTCAGCCCTTGGTGAGCATTCAATGAAGCTGGAGTGTATACAACTTAGAGCACTAGAGTCCACGAAGGCAGCGCTTGGACAGCTTTAACACTCTGTCTCTTGAGCATGTGGTAACCTCACATCAGGGTGTCTCTGGGATGGGACAGAGGATCAGAGCACTCACCCCCAAGTAGACAGGGGTAAAATCTTTTGACATCTTCCACTGTGATTTATTTTCAGCACTGTGCCTGTGCCTAAGAAGTCAGTTCCACTGCACTTCTCTGCATACACTTCCATCACGAGCATATGTTCTGTACATATACATCCTATGCTGCCTGTTTATCTCATTTTAAAGGGAGTGGTACAGGACCTCAGGGGAATTGTATGTGCAATGAAAAGCTATCAAGACTATTTTAAGGTTATATTCCCCTCACACAACATCTTAGCTAAAACAAAGGAGAAGGGACAGATGCTGAGCAGAAATTCCGATTTACCAAAACAGCAGCTGTGCTAACAGTGCCAGCCCTATCTCTTGAGTTCTGACAGGCAACAGAATTTGGGCACAAAGACTTAGGAAATCCCACCCTATTTCTCTCTAGAAAGTCATTCAGAAAGAAGGGATGGCCAGTTAGTTGCTGTAGGACGTTATCACCTATGAACAATCTTAAATTCTTCCAGAGATGCAGAGGGGAGATAAAAGAAGAGACGAACAGATGCCTAGTGCCTCGTAGGACCTGTGGAGCTGCATAATGCTGCTTTGAGGCAGCAGCA
>NW_010155062.1:0-1446 GCF_000699245.1 Pterocles gutturalis | reverse complement strand
AAAAAAAAAAAACAACTTGGTGATAAATGACAGAAAAAAGACCCTAAAACTTGAGAAAACCAATGAAATAAAGGAACTAGATTTGGATTTTATTATGATTACTGAGAAAATAATTGTACCAGCCTCTGCCTAAATGCTTCGGGTAAAATTACCTTATGAATGACCTAGATGATGACAGGAATAAAGTCATATTTGCTTATTTGATTATTGCATTCTTAATATTGACACTCCTATTTTCTCCATGTATACAGCTCCCTCTGCTTATAAATTGCCCCAAGAAAATTTCTGGTTACACCAGCTTTTAGAAGATACGCCAGTTTCATTTACTCTGATTCATATGTGCTGTTACATGAACTCTACAATATCAGATTTAGCCTGAGAAGCTCAGTCACTACCTGGTGCACGTAACACCCGCTTATATGCTCTGAATGCATAAAGAAGAATTAGGGCTCAAAGGGAGCCAAACTGATGTCCTTTGTGAGACTCCTGCAGCCTCTCTGGAAAAAGGGATGGCTTTGCCCATTACAGATGACTCCTAAGTGAACAGTAACAAGAACCATGACAGTGCTCTGTCCTCAGAGCCTGGTCAAATCCACTTTGTGCCATTACAAGTAGACCATTACTACAGTCCCGTGGACTGATGATATAGGTGTCAATTTTAGACTGAGATGGAGTGAGGCGGAGTGAGGCAGAGTGTGGCACTGAAGATGACTAAAGCCACCTGGCATGCTAGATGACAGAAAAGAGTGGGGGTTTCCCTGAGGACAGAAACCAGTGCAGACACTAATTAACAGCTATATTCCATTGTTCCAACAGATACAAAGTGACCTGTTAAATCTACACTGCAAGTGAGTGACAGAAGCAGAGTTAAAGCTGAGATGACCTTATTTTCTCTAGGCCGCAAAGACCCAACCACCACACATAAAACCATGTCCCACAAGCACATGTCTCAGCTTAGCTGGAAGCTCACATTTCGTGACAGTAAGAAAAGAGAGCCTGTAGGGGATGTGTTGGTAACAAAGCCATAAGCATCTCCTTCAAGAATATTTGTGTCAAGGCTAATGTCTGAAAGGTCAACAGCAGCTGCTTTCTCTACATTGAAATTCCTCTGCCACAGAAGCTCCTCTGTTTTCCAGAAAGAGAGAGAGAAAACACCGAAGACACTCTCCTGCAGGCAATACCAGGATACTCAGGCAGTTCAGAAGGCAATGGTCTTTCTCCCTCTACCGAGGACATGCCTTAGAAATACTTCATGGTTCTGGATGCCTCATAACAAGAGACACTCAGACAAGATACTAGAGGGATGCAAAACCTGATACTGGAGGAAAATTGTACCACCTCTTCCTCTATTCCTTGTACTCCCCAAAAAAATGAGAAATGTAGAAAGGCACTGTAGAAGAGAAGCAATACAGAAAAAGAATGGGATTTTTTTTTTTTTTTTTTTTT
>NW_010155061.1:0-1475 GCF_000699245.1 Pterocles gutturalis | reverse complement strand
TCTAAAGGATGTTTTTTACCCATTAATAACTAAATTTAGATATGTGGCAGCCTCCCACGCAGAATGGCGTTCTGCTGTAATCACACCCTGGTGTGCTGGGGGGAGGGACAGCTGGGATCCAGCTGCAAGATGGGAGGGGAGGAAAAAGCTTCCCTGGGCTCGGGAAGGATCCGACCTTCCAGCAGTGACCAGGTTCACGGGTCCCTCAAAGCTGTGTGATGGAGCTGATAGGGAGTTATACCCCCTCTGCTCTGCCCATCCTATAAATATCCACTCTCCTTCAACGTAGTTATTTATTTCCAAGAGTCTCCCTCTAATACAAACTACCTGATCATGCCCAACAGGACAGAAAATATTCCCTAGCTCCCATTTCAGGCAGTTTGTGGTGGTTTATTTTTAACAGCAAGGCCTCTGGAGGCTATTCTAGCTGTTCAGGAGAAGAAAAGTTTCGAGTGCGTCAGATTGCTCAGCAGAATCAGTGCAAATGAGAGAAGGTTATTACATTAAGCCTGATCAACACCAGAGCAGGTATTAGCACATTTCATGGATCTCATTCCAAATAAATCAGCCTTTATGCATGTGGAGAGCAAAGAGCGAGATGAAGAATGCTTCCACCGAGCCACCACAGCCGCCTAGCACTTGCTCCTGCATCCTTACCCGGGGCCTAATCCTTCAAATGTCTATTTTCCCTGGCACACTTCCTTGAATTTGTAAGACCAAAGCTGAAAAACCTTTTCAGGTCACGGTGAAAGCTGCTCACTGGGACCTAAGCTATTCCTGCCCAAGTTCAGTGGGTACAGCACACAGGGAAATCGTGCAGCACCTTACCGTGCACGAGGGATGCTACTCCGTGCAGACCGGGACAGAGGAGTCGGGCTCTTTACAACTGGAATAGTTCTTGAGCTGACTCTACAAAAGCACTTCCCCTGCAGTACAGATTTGGAAGGCAGGACGCCCGGATCAGTTTCTGTTCTCTCCTGCAAAACACGTCTGATCCTTCTGACTACACATCTAACGTTGTCTCTGCTCTGCGAATAGCAGCGACACTCAGGAAATCTGTTCCTTGAACCATATGTTGCTGTTGAGCAGCTCAAGAAAAAGTTTCTTTATCACGAATATGAGAGACCAGGCAGACATGTCCATACCTAGTCCAGAGCCTTATCCCACAAAGGACGGGCTCAGGACCGGGATGCCAGCCCAGCTGAGATGCTGCTATTTCATACCCAGGAACATGCAAAAATTCGGCTACAAATTTAAAACTTCCTTTTGAGCTTTAGATTCCTAGTTTTTAAACAAATCCCAGAAGAGCTTAGCAGGGACACTCACTTTGCACTTGATCTTCCAGCCTGTCATCCCAACAAGAATCTCCTCACTTCTCTTGTCAACCAAATCTCCCTGCCAAGACCGCCCAGGGAAGCGCAGCTGACGCACCAGCGCTTACGTCCAAAACGCACGAGGTCGAGAGAAATATTTGC
>NW_010155060.1:0-1482 GCF_000699245.1 Pterocles gutturalis | reverse complement strand
TTTTTTTTTTTTTTAATGGCATTTGACTCCCTGTCACATTGATCACCTGGTTCAAGATCAGAACATAACCCATTTCTCCCCAGAAAGTTTCCCATGAACAGCTGGCCTAGACTTTAACCTTCAATTAACCACTAATTAACTAACCACTTAGCCTCCAACACCTCCTTCTACCATCCTCAAAAATTTATCTTCTGAGAACAGCTGCTTTTGCTCAGAAAACCAACACACAATGTGCAGAACAGTCTTGTGCAGAGGACAGCATAAATTCTGATTAACTCTGAAGTCCTGGGACTGAAGTACTGCAAAAGAAATTTTAAAAATGCATATAAACCCACATTACACAAACAAATACATATTAAGCATCCCATTCAATTGCAATTATGTATCTATTTTCCTGACTCCAGCTCCAGGACATCAATCACTGTCTTTCAGTTATTTAAAGATGGAACACCACAGTGCCTTTTAATTCTCTAATAAAACCTGGAAGACTTAAAAGTCAAGACTGATAATAATTAAAAAAGCAACGTCCACTTCAGTAAGCTTCCTAATGTTGGTTTTTAAGACTCAAGAAACAATCTCCGTTCCTAAATGCCTTGCTTTTTCACATATATGGCAATGAGGAGTTCAACCAAGCCTACTGTTGAGAAAATTTTATATTTTTTTGTAGTATAGAATTTAACTGCATCCATTTAACTCTGTCACAGCCCTTCTGCCATCTGTGACAGATCATATTTCTTAATTCATTGTCAGGAGACAACTTGTTTCATATGTTACCTCTTTGTGCTGCTGAACATGCATTCCCAGTCACTGATATTTTACCACTAGGAAAAGAATCTTCTGATTTCAAGACACAGAGGGAGACTAATGACAAAGCCCTCGGCAGGACACCACATCTCCTCAACACCAATCGGAGATTACATTTCCTGCCTTCCACTGCAGCAGGAAAGCACCAGCTGAGCAGTTCAGAGAAGATCCAAGTAGCTCAGAAAAAAAACCCAGAGCCAATCACAACTGCCTACTGGACCCAGCGGTCACAAAGAACCAGATTAGTATGCAGAGCATGAGGAGGATGCAAGTTATTTATTAACTCAGTCATCCGAGTGCCTTATTAAACAAGTGGAGAGCAGGCAAATGAGACAGAATGTGATAAAAATAGAGCATTAGAAAGAAAAAATCTCCCTCTCCTATGACTAAGACTAAATGGATTGGCACAGCTATTGAAATATCGGTGCTCTTAGACTAATGATACAACTACCCTGCTGTCTTATCTCCACATGGATTTCACGGAGGGCCAGGAGGATCCAGTCAGCTCCCTCCCCAAGTATGCCACCCTACACGGAAAGGGCAAAGGCTGGAAAGACGAAGGCCTGAGACCCTCAGCCAAATAGCCTCCTGAACAAGAAAAGGTCATCTTCTTGTCCTGACAAATAGAAATCTAACTTGAGAAAGACAGGCACCAGTTGGGATATATCCTTCATAGGG
>NW_010155059.1:0-1484 GCF_000699245.1 Pterocles gutturalis | reverse complement strand
AAAACAAAAAAAAAAAACAAAAAAAACACACACCACACCTTAAACGAGAGTCAATAGTGGAGATGTGTGATGTTCTGTTGTTGGCAGGTTTCTGGTCACCCCAGCACTGAAACACACTGATCAGAGCTTGCTAGAGCAGTAAATCATCTTCCAAGACTGCAGTAAGGGTTTGCATGCTGGGGACATGTCCCAAGCTCACATTAGGACCCACAAAGGAATTCCTGAATTCAGACTTAGAATACATCTGGCACAGTCAAGCAAGGGCAGGTTTTTAGGGTGTAAGGATTTCCAGGGGTACTGCTTAGAGTAATGGAGTTTCTAGTGATTATACTAGAACAACACTACAAAATAAAAATTACCTTTCATGTAAAAAAACAGGGAGAGAGATTCTACATTTTGGTAAGTAAACACTGCCTTAGCAACTAATTATCTCCTCTTAAGCAGCGGTGCTGTTGCTAGCAATAGTAAGATGCAGAACAAGGTATATCATTTTACTCTGCATTAACTTTTGCAAATATATATTTCGCATGTATATGAGAAGCCTCAAAACCTCAGAAAAATCAGGTCAACACTCTTCTTATATATCTAGAAAACTTCTGATCTAGAAGCCTGTATTAAACTGATAAATGTCAAGAAAAGAGACTATTCTGTAGAATGGCCTTTAGAAGTATTTATTAGCCTTCTCAACAAGATGATACTAGATTCCATTTCTATATTCTCTTCCAGGGTCTACTTATATCTCTTTAATAGGAAAATCTTTTATATACCTCTTTGATCTTCAACTAATTTCAGGTAAAATACATGAATGCAATTTCACATAATTCCTCTCAGGAAATGAAGACTGTAGTAAACTTAAACTTTAAGCATTCATCTTCTAGTAAGAATCTATCTAGTTAAAGGGTCTGAATAAACTTTATAGGAAAAAATTTACATACTATTTCTTCAACTTTTGTCAAAATCATTGCATATTTTGACAGAAATTCTTTTTTTCTAGGTATAAAAACTTATCATGGCTCCTTAGAATGGAAAATGTATTTGAAACTTCTATGTTTAAGAGATGGATGCCCAGTTTGGTACTTGATTTTGAATAATTTAAACCTTAGTGCTTTATTGCTATATTTTCAGTTCAAAAGGAAAACGTCTCACAAATCTGCCAAGCTGCAAGATGGATTAACAATTTGTGTGTGTCTCTTTTTCTGCTTAGAACAGCAGCTTCCTTAGTAACATCTTTTCCTTCTCTCAGTATATGCAGGCATCATTTTTGTACTCTGCATAATTTGATAGGCAATTTTACTTTCCTTTTTCGCAGTACTTGATATGGTAGCAATTCCACAGAATATTATGGGAGATTAAAAGTGGCCAGTTTTGCCTGTATCAAGTGGTTCAGTTAGTGATTTTTCAAAAGCCTAGAGAAAACTTAAATAAATATATCAATGGTGGTTAATTCATTTTCACATATGGACTAACATCTAACTTAAAGATTG
>NW_010155058.1:0-1415 GCF_000699245.1 Pterocles gutturalis | reverse complement strand
AAGACAACCGCTCTGGTCCTTCCGTGCTCACAGCCTCTAGCCAGAAGAGGTGTGATCATGCTGCATCGGAGGAGGGTGGCAGATCCTGCTGCAATACAGGCATGGTCTTCTGTTCAGAGACAGAAGTTGAGATTTAAGAGAAAACCCTCTGAGATGCTGAAGCTGCCAGGAGAGACCTTATTCCTGTTAAGTGGAAGCTTAACTTTCTCCTTTGCCATTTTGTATTGTTGTGCCTTTCTCACCATTACTGAAAAATCCCGACTTCTCAGTAAACAGAACCTTCACTCCTAAATCTTGCTCAGCGCTCACGCTCATTGATTCCTGAACATATTTGTGATCAAAGGATCCAGACATAACACAGGGTATGGGAAGGTGATAAACCCACTGGGTATGAAGTGCTAAAATGCCACGAGGAGGTTGGTCTTAGGAGTTCATTCAACCAACTTACAAAGTTTACGAGAGCAAGAGCAAACAGCCTGCTGTTCCCAGCCCCGGGGAGATGGTTTCCTGGAGTGGACAGGGAGCACAAGTCAACCACTTAAGTCAAGTGCAGTCTGGTGGGAGGTCAGCGTGAGACCCTCGTTTGACTGCCTGAGACAGAAGATGTGAATGTTTTCCAAGTGCATTTCAAGGACGAATACGTTAAAGACTGTGACTAAATCCCCCATCAACAAAATCTGCTCTCTGCTGCCTGCTACTTAACATTTGCACCTGGAATATCAGCTGAGGACCAGTGGGAAGAGAGAGCTCAGGCACAGAGGCCCAGCGCTGCATCACAATGTGTGGGTGAAGAAAGTAGCCAGGACTCAAATCCTGGCCAGGAACATTTCCTAACTAAGCTGCACTCACAAGAAACTGGCCCTTGAAGCCAGACTAACACAGACAGACAATTGCAACCACTCGCTCCCAGCTCACCCCATCAAAATGACTGAAACTCCCAGACTTGCTTCTGGAGATCTGTGGATAGCGAAGCAGGATTCGTCCTGTTGAAGAGCTAGCCCTCAGCACTCCCTTCAGAGCCAATAAAAGATGAATACACACTTCCAGGGCACGGTTCATACCACGCAGATGAAGTGAATTCTATTATAAAAGTGATGATTTCTCTCTGATGACTATAAGGGATCCCAGGGTGGCACGATCTGATGTACACCTCTAAGATTACCCAAGGCAAGTCCCACTTTATGTTGCCATCTCTATATATGTGATGTCTCTTTTATATTACTTACTCAGACACAACATAACATAAAAGAACAAAAGCTATCCTTTTCCAACGCACTTTCCATTTGTTCAGACGTCTGATGCAAACAGCCCCTCATCATTCATTCTCATGACCTTGGCACGTCAAGGAATTTCATGGGAGTTTCATAACCCTCTAGGAGGACCTGCTGCACTTGCAGGACCTTTCCTCTGTGGCA
>NW_010155057.1:0-1436 GCF_000699245.1 Pterocles gutturalis | reverse complement strand
TTTTCAATGGACAGATCATCCAATGCTATGTTGCTCCGGACATCTTCACCCCAAGTTCCCTCCAGAACAATCTAAGAGAAGGGACGGTTCCCAGCATTAGCTCTGGCCACATGTGTGAAGTACCATGAGAAGGCACGGTTCATCTCAGATGGCAGTGAGAGCCTGTACCCTTACCTGCAGGCTTCCCGTGCTGTGCACTGTGACCTCTCCCAAATTCCATCTGTCCCCGTAGTTCCCAGTGCTACTCCAGACCAGCTCTAGGTCGTCATCCTTAACCACATACACCCGCAGGGCCATTGTTTGAGCTGTTCCATACATGTGATACCAGAAGCGGAAGCAGTGTGGTCCTTCCGAACTGCACACTGGACTGAACAGTTGAGCCACAAAGCCGGCGGAGGCATTGCTTCCTTGCAGGTAGATGTAGTAGCCCTCTGAAACAAAGCATGAGCCACACTGTCACACACCGTCAAATCTAGATAAAACAGCCAGGGACAACGAAAGCACAGTCCTGAGAGCACCCCCTGCCACAGTTCAAGGCAGGCAAAAGGACGGAAGAGCACACACCGGTCCTTGGCTAGCCACAACCCTCCCCAGCCCTGAGTCCACCTATGAACCACGCTCTCTGGGCCGTGGCAACTGTGTGGCTTGGACTGGGCAACGGCACACCTCCAAAGCACGGCCACATTCCTCGCACGGCTCTGCAGCTTTGGGGCCCACTCATCATCGGCTTCTGGAGAAGCCAGCATCTCCTGAAAGACAGACCCGTTCCTGTTCCCCTGTGACAGCGGGGCCATCAAGCTTTGCACTGCTTTCCGCTTTGCATGGCAGGTCCGTGCCTGCCCTGTGGGTCCCACAGACTGATTCCCAGAGCTGGAAAGCTTCCTAAAGGAAAGCTCTGGCTCTGGGGCAGGCTGCCACAAACGGCTCTGGATCAAGGCCAGGAAACACGTGGTCTGTATTTGCTGTTAGAAGAGGTTTGTTGCCAACTTGCCAGGGACACCCCTCTGCCCGAAGGACCGCTGTGTAGTGATTGCTGTTCCTACCTCCTGTCGTGTGGTCAGAGGAGGGGCCGGTATCTTGCGTGGGCGTTGGACCCTTGTGCCTTATCCAGTCAATGCTGTTGGAATCTGCCGGGACCCACTCACAGAAGTCGTCATCAAATGTGCAGCTGAGATTGCAGTCTGGGGGAGCTGGACATGGTGCAGAAAGGAAAGCAGAGTTGCTAGAGTGAGGGTTGGGCCACATTTCCCACGAGTCCCACAGGGCACACCTGTGTGCCTGGCATGCTAATGGCCAGGTAAGGAGGGCCAGCCATGTGGGAGTGCATGAGCTGAGTGCCTAGCACAGCCAGTAAAAACCATGGATGGGAGACAACAGTACCTGTGCTTGTCCAGGGTGCTGGTGACGTTGTTGGATGTGTAGGCTGTGTTGTGGTG
>NW_010155056.1:0-1481 GCF_000699245.1 Pterocles gutturalis | reverse complement strand
AAGACTAAATATATAAATATCATAAATAATTATATATTAAATAATATATAAATTAGAGATGTAAATGGTTCTTTCATTGCTTCTATTGACTGAGTATGACTAAGTGATCTATCTATGTAGGTCAGAAAGATTCTGAAAGATGGAGGGAATTCAGAGGAGTGATGGCTTACTTTACATGACAAGTTAAACAGAAGTAATGGACCTGATAAACTGGTAAATGATTTGTCTGGAGCTAAAGAAGCAAATCATGTCAATTTTGTTCAGCACAGTATGTTGTTAAAGCACCAGTTTTTCTTTGAGTTCCCTTCAAATTTGCCATAATATTTGTATTTTAATTATCATGCAGAGAAATGAAAAGTAATTCAAACTCTAACAGGAATCATAACAGAAATCTTAACTCAGGAGTTTCAGCTGTGTCTGTGCCTGAAGTTAGGTGAGATAAATATAACACATCTTTGACAAACATTGAAGATCACATACAGAAATGCATGAGTTGGTGGCTTTTATTTCTGATCTTGAAACTTTAATGCAATGATTGCAGATTTACTGATTTTTTTAAGTGAAGGAGTAAGGATGATTCTTTCATTTGTAATTTTGCGGTGATCTCAATTTAAAATGTGTCAGGGCTTAGAAGAGTCTTCCGATGTATCTAAAGCTTCTACATCGCTATCAAAACATCTTAATGTGAGATTGAATTTTTTTTCAAAAGCGAATGGATAATCAGCAACTTGGTTAGATCCTATTACTTGTCAGATGAGATTAAATCACATGCGGACTCTGAACATCATTAAAGTCAAAATGACCTTAGAATTATCCTATCAAAATTCTTAGGATCAAACCAGCTTAACCTTAACAGTAGTTGCTACAGTCACCACAGCTAATTTGTTATAAAAGGTATTATCAAAGCAGATGACAAAGCTGTTGTGCTGATTGTGCATCATAGGAAAGGGAACTTCTGACCATTTTTAAAACAATCAGATAAATTTTCCGTCATTAGTATAATATCCAAACTCAGTACGAATAGTAGCAATTTAAATATGTACTTTTAAGTGTATATTTTTTTCTTACACTTTTGCAGTATCTTAGGCTCCTGTTACTCTCAGATACTATTGTTATGGTGATAGTGATAAAAAAAAAGGACAATTATGATGCCAGGAAAACATTAACAATGTAAATACTGTGTGTTAATAGTGTTGGCAGAAGGTAGCAAGTCTCATAATAAGCTGAACAGCAGTACATCTGAAAACTGGTTATTTGTTTCCAGGAAGTTTTTGTTATTGTTGTTTTGGTTTGTCTTATAAGTAGATATCATGGAATTAATAATGTAATCCATTTTCTCTTTGTTTTAGGAGGAAATTAATATAGTGCATGTGTTAATCACCAGATAGCCATAATCAGCTTTCAGATAATATATGTAATTATATCTAATCACCAGCTCATTCACTAAAATAAAATATTGTGTGTGTTGAATCAGAGAATCA
>NW_010155055.1:0-1483 GCF_000699245.1 Pterocles gutturalis | reverse complement strand
AAAAATGTGCTGGTTTGATGTGTGCTGTGTAGAATAAAGAGAAAGCTACTGCCCCTAGCCCAAAAAGCGTGAGTAGCATAGCAAATATGTTAGTGATCTCCCAGAAATGTTAAATGAGATGGATTCTGCCACAGCCTTTGTATCACAGTGGGTTTTTAAGAGATTTGCCAGTCTCGGTGTAGCTTCAGACTGACGTACTCAGGAGTGCTGGTGAGCCCCGAAAATAAGGCTGGGTCCTGGTGCTGTGTTTTAAAGCATGATTTTTCAAGGGTGCATGTTATAAAAGGAGAGAATAAATGGGCTGAAAGAGCTATAAGAGCCAAAGTGCCGCAGCCTTGTGGCAGGGCTTAATAGAAAGGCCAGAGAGATGTTTTAAAAGAGTAAATAACCTGCAAAATAAACAGACTAGGGCAGCACGGGTTAAAGCGGTGCCAGCAGGAAGGCAGCAGCAGGCTCCAGGTTTGCATGGCTTTCCTCCACACCGAGATCCTTCCGCTGTCTCGTGCCTTTGCAGGAGCGTCCGCAGCGATGGTGCCTTATGAAAGCGCAGGCGAGCTCTGCGCTGGATGCTGGAGCAAGCATGGTGGAGGCAGCTGGGGTGAGGAGATGTGATCCCTGCCTGGCCTTGGCGCTGCAGCTGGAGAGGGAGACATGGGCCAGAGCTGCCCTCAACAGCTTGGCAGAAATACCACGGTACCAGGCTGTGCAGGGAGAGGCTGGTTCCACAGCTCTGATGTTAAGAACATTTTTTTGCCAGCCAGTGTAAACCCCAATGCAAACTCTGAGGCTGATTCTCTTCCCTTGAAAGGCAAACATGAGAGCGAGGAGTGCCCTGACCTGTCTGGAAGAGTCCTGAAATGCAAATATCATGAGAAGTTAGATAGCTGGGTGCAGAAGCGGGTTTGTAAATGCCAGCGTGTTGCTGGGGAGGATGTATCTCATAAGCTGGTGTTACAGCTGTCTCCGTGCTCCCTCTGTTCTACATCTCTGAGCTGCTGCATGGGGTCCCAGGCCTTCAGTTCTCTCCTAAATACCTCTTGGCCAAGGCTGTCAGTGGGATTATTTCTTCTGTTGGTGCTACTGGCCTGTCTGTCAGGTCCAGGCTGTTTGTCTTGAGCTCCCCATGGAAGCGGGGTCATGAAGCCCTGTTGCTGTGGGGCTGCAGGACAGTCCTGCCCTCCCAGGTGTTCCTGGGGGTCTCCGGAGCATTGCGAGGCTTGGGCAGCATGACAGCATGCATCACCTGCCTGGTATGTGGCCAAGGGCTGGAAGACCACGAACTCTGGCTGTGGGGCATGCAAAAAGCTCGGAAGGGTACCCAAGGTTTCCATGCCTGAGTTTCCCCAGTTCTCTGGAGGGATCTCCCTGGAGCAGGGCAGCACTTTGGGGGTTCCTGTGTCCTCATGTGTTAGGGGAGTTCATCCCACCCCCTCTTGACCTGGGACATACAGATACAGATGTGATCTCCTTTTTTCTAACCTGT
>NW_010155054.1:0-1479 GCF_000699245.1 Pterocles gutturalis | reverse complement strand
TAGCCACCCGTGACTACATTCCAGTCATGCCCAGGACTCGGTTGGTGCAAACCCACCTGCGCTGCGATCTACGAGGGGAAGGGGTGGGAGGGTCAGGGGTGTTCCGGGCTCTGCTCTTGGTCAGAGGGACACCGATGTCCAGGGCAGGGAGAACCATCCTGGATGGGTGACCTCAGCCGCTGCAGCTGGGTTGCTCAGAGATGTAATTTGTCACATTTCTGCCTGACCGTGCCACTGCATCTGACCTGTGCAAGCTGCCCAGCCAGGGAATTGTTCAGCCCAGAGAGTCCCCGGGCCAGCTCTGCTTTTAGGACACGCTGTCTCCCTTGGTGGGGGGGCGGGAGGATGGAGGATGAGGATCACAGACAATTGAATTAGGCAGAATAATTCTGTCAGCCAGGTGGTTTATTTTTGAGTAACGTGTCCACAGTTAGTTAATCAGGTGGGGTTTCTGGAGCAGTGGTTCCCAGTGGTGGTCGGTTTGGTGCTCCCGTGGGAGGTGGGGAGGGTTCCAGGGGCTCTCGGCTCTGCGCTGGCCTTTGCGTACGCAGGGAGGGTTTGGGGTTCAGCGTGGGGAGCTGTGTACTTGTGCCATGGTCTGGAAACTGTTGCTGTGCATGTTTCTGAAACAGAAAAGGGTGGAATTGTTCTGAAGAGCAGCTATTTGTTAGTCTCGCTGTGTCCCAAATAAATGCTGCCTGTCCAAACCGCTTTCTGGTAACTGACAATGTCCCCTCTGCACCGTAATCATGTGGCCCCCGGTTTACATGCCTGATTTCTCCCTGTGCTTCAGCGTGATACAGTAAATTAATGGGACTTAAATTACAGGGTTGGGAAGATAGAAAATCAGGAGGATATTGATATTCTCCATAGTTGCTTCCTTTACAAAAGACAATTCGGTGTTGAGGGCGAGTAGACTGTGCCACAGAGACCTGGGGACAGTGGAGGTCCTTTGGCATTTTGGAGCAAGTGCTCGGAGGAGGAAGGCTGTCCCTGCTGTCAGTCACCTTGAGGATCTGCACCCAGTTCAGCTGTACTGTGGCCCCTGAGAGCGTTACCTGCGTGTTTGTACCCGAACCTGAGCCCCCAAGGAGCGAAGGAAGGCGGGGGAGAGAGGAGCATGGGAGGGTGATGGTAGCTCCTGTGTGTGGGTAAATCTAGAGATCATGGAAATGTACTTTGGAGATTTCTAGTTTGTGCTGGAAGAGTGGACATCAGGATGGCTGTCTGAAATGACTGTGCATCCCATCACCTCTTGTGCTTTATTTTTAAGTTCATAAGACTGTGTTGTATTAAAATGCCTTCTCTTCCTTCTCTTCCTTTCCCCCCCCTTTTCTACTTCCCCTCCCTTTTCTCCTTCTCCCTTTCCCTTTTTTTCCCCTTTTCCCTTTTTTCCCCTTTTATATTTTCTCCCCTTTCCCCATTTTTCCTCTTTTCCCCCCTTTTCCTCTTTTTCCCCTTTTCCCCTTTTTTCCTTTT
>NW_010155053.1:0-1475 GCF_000699245.1 Pterocles gutturalis | reverse complement strand
GGAATGCCTTAACTCTGATAACTGAAAACTCTTTGTATAAAATCATTCTTTTTTAAATTATTTTAAGCTCTTCCATTTTATTTATGTCAATCACTGGAAGAAGATTTGTGAAAAGATAGCAAAGAACAATTCTTAAAATGCGTGGATATGAATTGTAAGATAAAAAACTTAATTGCAGTTTAGACTTCAGATTTATTTGAAAAGGGGATAATGATAGTAATTACCCAGTTTGAGTTTTGTAGAAGGCTAATTAGATCCCAAAAGCATTTGTATGCACAAGGCAAAGCATAAATACAAAAGACCATCTGGTCCTTATCAGCTTACAACACTAACACTGTCTGTAATTATTTTTTCTATATTGTTTTGATGTTGACATTTTATGATGCAATACATCTAGCCATGGTTAGGGAATAACCTGTAAATGCATTGTTGCTGGATTTGGGTTTTTATCCTGCTTTTTAAAGACATTGGCTAACTCTAGGAGTGCAGGGAAGCAGTCTAGATTTTGATCATTTACACTACAAATTGGTCAGTGTTTTAAACTGCTTGATTGTGGGGTTTTTATCTAAATAGTTCTATCTAGTTTTTCCAGCATTCTGGGGTTCAAAAATAGTTTACAAATATGTTGAGATGGGTTTATCAGGCAGTGAAATAGTTCTGAGGTGTCTAAGCGGTTTCACAGCAATAGTGGGACTAAATCTGATGCCCTTGCTCAGGGTTTAGAACCTGCTATCTTCATCTGCATGTGGTTTTGCTCCAACATTAAGTCTTTCTGTGGCCTTGTGAAAGTCACACACTGTGGAGTTACAAGTTTGGTACCTTCTCTGCTCTAGGGACAGCTCTCCATACCTCTCTCCTGAGAAGCTACATAAGCCTGAGCAGCAGGGATGCTCCAGAAGGATCTCTGCCAGGCTGCAGAGTGGTGCTGAGCTGCAGGAGAAGTTGCAGCAGCAGCATCTGAGGAAAGCATTAGTGGGGTCCTGCAAAACATGGGGAGGCAAGACTGGCTCCAAGCCTCAGAGAGGTTTTGAACATGGTCGAGTCCGAGTGATTTACTGGAGCTGCACAGGGAAATGCTGCCAGCTGCTTTCAGTGGCATCTCATGGGCTCTCTGAGTTTTTCTCTAAGAGGAAAATTCTTGCTCAGAATTTTAATCAATTCCTTATTTATGAAAGTTGTCACTGACTTAATGACTTCTGACAGTTCCCCTCAGCAGCAGCCAAACAAAGACTAAGTAGTCAACACTGCTGGCACTGCCCAGGGAGCCATGCAGGCTTCAGGGATCCACCTGTGCAATTCCAGTTGCATATCAGAGACTTATCCTGAGGTTCAGGATTTGCTTCACTCAAATTAGAAGTGTTTTAATCCAATCTTCCTTCATTCCAGATACCTCCTTATCTGTTGACCACCTGAACATTGTGTTGGACACTGCATCAGTCCAAATCTTGAAATCTGAAAACAGTTCTGTGTTTAAA
>NW_010155052.1:0-1478 GCF_000699245.1 Pterocles gutturalis | reverse complement strand
ATAGATTTAATATATTAAAATATTTTAAATGTAATGTAATCAGATCAGCTCTAAAAATACACAATTATTTCCAGTAGATGGCAGCACCGACCTGTAAAACAGAATTTTAAAATCGGTATTCATGAGTAAGCGTTAAATATGGAAGAATGTCCATTCTGGAACTGGAACCCCCTATTCAAAGGAAACAAATCTTCCATATATGCAGAACTCTGTGTCTGGCCCTGCTAGATCCTGGGAATGAAGATGGCCTGTTAAGCGCCACCATAAACCATTAACTTTTGCAAAAAAGGGCAATCCATTAAACTGAGATCTAAAAGCTCTGATGTATCTTTCAAACTCTAGACATTTCTGTGAAACCTCAAGAAAGCTCAGTCCCAGTATTGCAGAGGCATTCCTAAGGCAGTATCCCTGGTTCGGGTGGGTCATGCTGAAATAGGAGTCACCACGGAGAAATACTTTCTCTGCCTTGGAGTTTGACTTTGGGCCTATCCTTTACCCAGATTCTGGCAATTTATTCCCCAGTACTGAGCTTCAGAGACTTTAAAGTAAGTGTTCCTGGTGTCTCATGGCAGACCTTTGTGTTCCAGGAGATAGGTCTTCATCCTTACATTGTTCTTTTCAGTGCTGCAGAGCAAATCTAGAGAACAAAAGACCACAGACAGTTAAATTTTCTTTGTTGGTCTCAGAGCGCCCATACAGTGCAAAGACTTCCAAGGGCATTCTCCCTGCTTACCTTTCTTTCTCAGTCAAGACAATCTATGCTTTTACCTTTATTGCTTCTGGTTCATCAGATCTTTCCACAAGCCAAGACTACACTGACTGTCTGTTTTCACCAGGAATAAAAGATCAAACAGGTTGCTAAGATTTGTCAAAAATGTACAAAACTGCCCCAAGCAGGCTACTGACCTCCTGCTCTCGAGAGCAAGATGCCTGCCACTCACTCTTCTCCCGGCTTGTGAGATCCAGAGTACTCGCACCTCAGATTTAGAGGAGCTGGAGCTCATCCAGCATCTGTGGTCCTCTCTATTTTGCCATCTCCTCATGGCAATCTTGGAAGCACTTGAGACTGCAGGCCCTTCACTGCCTCTTGCCTTTTGTCCACACTCCACTGTTCTCATTCACCTTCTTGCCATGACATTATTCTTCCATCTGAGACATGAGTGATCCAAGATCCCTTAAGAGATCCGATACAAAAATTACACAGCTTTGAACTGTCTCAGTAGTGGTAGCACTATACGTGCAGTGGTGGGTGACCTGCGAAATCAGAAGCAATTTTCTGCAGAAGAACCACGCCGAGGCCTGCGCGTACCGCGTGGCTGCAGTATGCGCAACAGGTCCCTGCTGCAACTTCTGTGACTCCATTCTGCTGACACCAGGATTACTAACCGTGATGATCACTTTGATATATTTACTTATATTACTTTTCCTCTTTACTTTGCAATCATCATTTTACCCATCCTTTTTGGTACATTTTATTG
>NW_010155051.1:0-1474 GCF_000699245.1 Pterocles gutturalis | reverse complement strand
AAAAAAAAAAAAAAAAAAATTTAAAAAACTTTTTAAAACTTTCTTTTGCAGATGCCTTTCATTCATTTAAAACTTAACTGAAGTCTCCTCTGAGTCTTCTCTATCAGTTCCCACCCTTAATATGATGTTAAAAGCATCCAGAAGCTCCACTGGCTTAGGTCTGCTCGAAATTCTCAATGTCTCAGTTTATGCTGTGATCACTTTTGGAGAAAGAGACCCAACTTCACTATAGCTCAGAGCTATGAATCTGAAAATTAACAGTTAGCTTTAAAATATGTTCTCACAGGACCCCAGTCATCCAGCTTTGCAGGGATCTACCGAGAGCTTTTCTGCACAACAAGACACCCAACAAAGACTCAAATGCAGAAGAGCCAGGTTTGGTTAGAATAAAACCTAGAGAAAGAATTTGAAATGGAGAAAGCTCAGAGAAGTTGGGGAGTGCAGACCAGAAATGAGAAGTGTTTACTCATAACTGTCTCTTACGTGCTGTACCTCTGTTACTGGGTCCTTGCATCCAGCCAGCACAAGCACTGGCTGAGTAACAAGCTCCGCGCAGTGTCCTCCATTTCCCAGGACTTCATTTCCTCCAAGAGTTGCCCAGGCAGACACAATTTCCTTCCCTCCCTTCCCTCCCTGCCTTAGCCAGGAACACAGATGTTTTGCAGAATATTTTGCTCTGTGGACTACAATTCCTGTGGAAAGCGATCAACATAGGAATTCCCAGCTGGAACTCTCCCTGAACTTGCTAAAACCATTAGCACTCACTTGCCACATTTTTTCAGAGGCAGGTATTGCCTCATACTTATTTACATATATTTGCTGCAATACTAATTAAGTACACACAGGCCAGAACAAAGAACTGAGAAAAATGTCAACTTCTGGCAGCTCTGTCAATCTTGTAACTCAAATTTCAAATTTATACCTTTGGCTAGTAGAATTCCACTGAAACAGGGAAGACTTCAAAGAGTGCATAGGCGTTCAGAGCTAAACTACATGGAGACAGAAGCAGCAGGGACTAATGCAGGTGTGACAGTTTTTAAGAGGTAACACCATAATTCTGTGTTTGGCTAACTCAGTTATTCAAGTAATAAAATATCACACAGTAATTTGTGCAGTGAAGGGGTTTTCTGCCTTACATCCATGAGCACTGCCACACCCAATCAGCTGTGCTGAACTACACGTCTCCCTTAGAAAACTCCAAGCTCTTTTTGAAAACTTATAAGTAATAGTGATAAATTTATGACTTCCTTTATTTTGTGGACCATTACTTCTGGGTTACACTCATACAGAAGTCTTTGTTTCACTTTTGACCTAGTCTGAGAAACCCTTTTTCAATGCAATTTACAGCTCTGCAATTGGGATGGCCAGGTACAATGAACAAATGGATCAAATAATGCCAAAGAGAACTGGCCTAGCTATGGCAGTCCTAAACACAAAACAACTAATAGGCATATGATAAGGGAACAAATCATGA
>NW_010155050.1:0-1415 GCF_000699245.1 Pterocles gutturalis | reverse complement strand
AAAAAAAAATGGAGTTGGCACAGAGAGCATAATGGGTCAGGAACGTGACCTGTGGAATTGTCAAGAAAACAAAACAAAACAAAAAAAAGAACGATGTTGTTAATAGGGATGGGGTATCCAAGTCAGCAGCCTGACGTTCATAGCTAACCAACTGATCTTCCTGACCCTGGTCTGGAGACCAAGCTGCTTTTTGGGCTTTTAGCTTTCTCACTATATTTAGTAATCTTTTTTTATTGTTAAACTGTTCCATGGAGTAGATAACCAATCCTCACCATCAGAAGTTATCTACCCTTCTCAGACTGTATTCTCCAGCTCAATGCTGGAGAGTTTCCTACAGGAATATTAGGCGATTCTCTAGTAATGGTGACTGTACCTGATGGTTAACTACTTTTCTACATCATAGCACAGTTCAGATGGACTAACTAGATACCTCTTCTCTACATTTTAAGCAGAAGCTTTGACTGAGCACAAAGCATGACCAAGTACAATGAGGTTAATATACTCCTTGACAAAGATCTTGTGATAAAATCATTTACATCAGCAATTGATCTCAAACTATGAGGTGCTGTAAGAACTAAAAACAGTTTTAGGGTAACTCCTCCGTTATCTGCAACTATTTCCCAGACACTAATACACAGAACATAGCAATGAAAAACACTTGATACAAGTGATCTAAACGCAGGAGCTCCAGCAAGTTAAACAGAACCATAGCTGCCTTAAAACTGTAGCAGTTCCCCTACTGATGGCAGGGAAAAGAAAGAAAGATTCAACAGTCATATCTCATGTCTATAGCTTCATCCAAACTTTTATCATCGTGTGTACTGGCAGCTAAAAACGTAGTTTGGTGACCCTGTCACATTGATTACACTGGTGCTTGTGCTGGCATTGCGCACCGCAATGCTTGTCACATTAATGCCCAAAGTAAGCCGAGTCTGCTCCAAGGCCTTTTCTGGCACTGCAAATGCCTCCAGCTTCTTCTCCCCATTAGCCATGTACGAGTTTTGGCAGCCACGGCATATGCAGTCAAGGCAGGCTTTGCGGTTAGAATAGCAAGGGCAGCGTTGGCCACAGCATGTAAGAACACTTGGATTTTGGGTGGCACGACCACATTTACACCCTTTCTTTTCTTGTGGCTTTTTATACACAGTTTTTGTTGGGCTTCCTGGCATAACGTTACTGCTAGGAACCTTCTTCTTTGCTTTGTCTTTTGTTTTCAGCACCCCTGGTTTGGCTTTTGGGTGAGATTTCTTAGGGGCATGTTCTAAATTCTTTTTCATGCTTTTGTTAGACAGGAGCACAGTTTTACTTATTTTGGGGGTAGTGCCTCCGTTCGGTACAGTTGCAATGGGCTGCAAAGACATTTTATTTTCCTGTTTCACTGTTACAGGAGCTGATGCTCCCAATGTTGGGCCACA
>NW_010155049.1:0-1439 GCF_000699245.1 Pterocles gutturalis | reverse complement strand
TTTTTTTTTTTTTTTGCCTTAAATTAGCTGTTTAAATGAAATTGTCGACGATTAAGAGCATCTACTAATCCAAGAAAAGAGAATGAGTGTATCCTTCATTACAGTAATGGCTATTACTGTTACAAATTTATAGGTCTGGAATACAACAAGAGCCACAATGGATTGCTTAAAAATGTAATCCAAAGAACTGTTAATACATTAAAATGTTAATATTTTATGCAGGGTATTAAGCTTAATAATTTACATTGAAATAACTTTGAAATGGCTTGATTTTGATTAGTTCTAGTGGATCTTGAATCATCTAGATGTTAATCTTCCCTGTGTGGTTGCCAGGTTGTTGATGCACTATCAGATTGATAATTATTCTTCTTTCATCACACTTGTACACTTTAACGTAGAAACAACTTTATGTATTTAGTAATAGAAACAAGGAACAGTAGCACTATAGGGGAACTCCAGAAGCATGTCTGCTTGTTACAATAGCTTGAGACATGCTTGAAGGAAAAACTAACTCATCTGTGCTGCTTTTTTTCTATGATTGTTTTTTTTGTTCTGCTTTTAAAAATATCCAACATGGGAAAGTCTGTGATGTCCCCTAACAACACACCTTGGAGCTTGCTTATTCCAAGAGCAGGGAAGTTTTCCAAATGTTTAACATTTCTGCTGTGGTGTTAAATTGGTTTCTTCTCATGCTATGCAAAATTAATGAATAAAGCAGATTGCTCACTTTTTTTTTTTTTAAGTACATTTGTTTGTGTTTGAATAATAGAATTAAATTGCATTTACTTTCCTTCCTATCTTCTGCTCTTTACTTAGAAATTGTTTCTCTCAAAAGACAGCGTTTCTCACAGGATCTAGAAGCCAGGCCAGTCATACAGCACGGTCATTCATATTTTGGGAGTTGAGGAACAGAGAAGAGAGGGAATAACTTTAACAGACACTGGGAAAAAGGAAAATATGTTGGATGCGAAATTTACAGCGCTGCACAGTAACTTCATGGAGATGTTGTGGGTTGGTTTTATTTCTATGTTGTTTGTTTCCTCTGTGGTAGGATTGTGGGGGTTAAAAGAATAGGCTACCGACTGTTCTTTCCTCGTAAAGAGAACATGGAAAATTCACAGCTATAAAGGAAGTTTTAAAGACATGGGGAGAGTTAGGAATCTGGATACCAAGGACATGACCCCAGTGTAAGGGATAGGAATGTCCTGAATTAGAAAAAGAAAGAAAGCTGGAGAAAGCTGGGAGGGAGACACAGCCAAAACGAGGGCTGATTGACAAAAGAGCACCAGTCAGCACAGATAATCTGTGCCTGACCCCAGTCAAGCTGTGGGGAATGTTTTGTGACATGTTCTTTCTCTGGTTATGTTTCTGTTTACAGGAATTAAACATTTACAGTATAATTTTTGAAAAATAGAATCATAGAATCATTAAAGTTGGAA
>NW_010155048.1:0-1458 GCF_000699245.1 Pterocles gutturalis | reverse complement strand
TGTTTCGGCTCCTCAGGGACAAACGCTTCGTTGATTTACTCCTCTTCCAACTGCCTGAAACGAGTATTGGTTTTTTGTTGTTGTTCCAGCAGCACAGAAGTGGTGCAGGTGTGGGCAGAAGTCGCTCTGCCAAGCCAGGTCTCCATTCTCGGAGGATGCCTCTGGGCTGGAGACTCGCTCCTCACAAGAAGCCAGAAGACAGGTGGATGTGTCGGTTTGCTGAAATATATTCAACTCTGCGATGCAATATCTATGTTATCATGCCTGTTCTCTGTATGCCTGCTATCTCCAGTGGGTGTGTGTATCTAGACAAGGGATGAAATCTTTACGAGTGCCAGCCTCTGCTCGTGTACACCTGGGGAAGAGAGAGCTCTTTATAACAAGAGAGGAGCTGCCTCTGCTGCCGTATCCATTACTTCTGCTTAAGCTTTTGACAATGTTATTGTTCCCTATTCTGCAGGGGGGAAAAAAAAGAAATCCCAGACAAATGTGTTTCCCCAGGCAAAAGAGTAGGACTGGAGACCTCCTGGAGGGATGACGTGCAGCCTGCAAACGTGTTTTCTCCTCTGACGAGTGTTGCAACTGAGATCACTAAATCGACTCCTGAATGAGTGAAGGGTTTGTCTAGGAAACAGCACGAGAGGCTGAGCACAGAGTGCACAGAGTCAGTGCGGAATGAAGGCAGATAAAAGTAGCTGTCTGTACAAGGATGGATAAGAAAACAGAAAATAGATTTGTTTTTGTTGTCACCATCTCAGAACTTGAATAAAATGGAGTTTCAGCCTGTGCCAAAGTCTCCATTTTGAAGGCAATTTGAGGTGCATCAATTTCCATACACTTTGTCTTCCTCCCGTCTCATTGATACTGACCTGCCTGCTGCCCCTTCAACACCTTTCACTGGAAGAGCCTCTTCCCGCAGACTGCTCAGAGCCTGCCTTTGGCAGCCTTTCCCCTGCTCTCCCCATCTTTGTGCAAATCTCTGAAAAGCTATTTTCTCTCTTGCTAACAAGCTGGCACCGAGCCAGTTCCTCAAAATCGTTTTGCTGCTCTAATGTTCCTTCATGTAATGGTGTGTAATCTTCACGCTGCTCGTAGCAATTCAGTGTTTCAATGTGAATCGCACACCTCTTATTACTGCCTTCTGACGTGCCACGCACAGCGGCTTCGCCCTCTCCTGGGGCAGCCACTTGTGTCTGCTGTCCTGCTGCATTAGCAACGCTCTCGAGCTTATGGCATCGCCGCAGCTCTGCCTCGCGTGGTGTAGAGAGCTAACAATGAGCACGCATCCAAACACTAATTGCTGTGCCTTGCTTTCAACGTTGATTTCTTTTCCTTCCTAGAATCCATTGCAGGCATAAGAATATCGCAGCAGTCCACGATTTTTTGCATCGCAAACTTTCAGCTGTACCCTAGGATTACAGCTCCTATCTGCAAATGAGCGAGGAGAGGAGGGAAAGT
>NW_010155047.1:0-1466 GCF_000699245.1 Pterocles gutturalis | reverse complement strand
GTTTTTAAAGTAAACTAAGGAGTTCCTAGCACCCTGTTCTTCTTTTCCCACCTTTTTGTAAGTCCTTTCACAGTTCTTCAGTGGGAACTAATGCTTCCAGATGGCTCAGCCAGGATTTTGGGATGTTTATTGGGTCCAGGTTGTTTGAAAACATCAATCTCTGAACAGCCTGGTCATTCCTTAGCTCCTGATTTGGCTTCTCACCTGTAACTGTGCTTCTCCACGAAGACTCAGGGAGACCTTGGGGCTGAGACTTGCATCCTGTGGACCTTGGTGTCAGGTTTGGCCTTGCTGCCTTTCTGTGTCACTGTGCATCCCATGAGGACAGATGTGGGGAGCTGTTTCACATCCATCCTCTCTAAACCACTCATTGCATTTGTCTGGGATAAACTGGCCCAGATCTTCCAATTCCTCCCTTTTGGCAAGCCAACCATGAGAGCCCATGTCATCAAAGTACCCCAACAGCCTAAGCCCAATGTTAACCCCTTGACTTGCTGCTGTTTAATCCTTTCCTTTGAAGACCAAACAGAGCATTTTCCCACTCCATCTGAAGCCCACCAGAACTAACACAAGTCATTTCAGTGGTTTTGGAAATCTCCTCATGCTGACTCGAAGGGAATGTTGTATTGCAGCTACGGTGGTGGTGGTTCTTGCTTTAGGGTTAGTCATTCATATCCTCATTTCAAGGAGCAGTGCCACTGCCTATCAGTCTGGATCTCCCCTCCCCAAGCTTAGCTTAGGCTGGAGTCCTAGTTTTACCCCTAAAGTGGGCATCTTTTATAATACAGCTTTTCACAGCACGAGCACAATGGTTGCTCCAACAGTTGGCTCTTGAGGGCTTATGGGACGGTTTACCCAGGACTATCTTGTTTCCCCTCCATGCTCTTTTCAGCTCATGGTTGGTGTCTTGAGATCTTTCCCAGCTGTGTCTCCATGAGGTGGTCAGCACTGGATGCTCAGATGTGCATCGTGGCCGTTCTCATGGAATTGCTTAAAAGCTCTTTGAACCAAGAGGGTCTTAGTGCCTTTGGCCTGTTAATTTGCAAGGTGACGTCTCAATTACAGTGTTATTTTTGGACTCTCTGCTCGTGTCACAGAGATTTATAAAGGGTGAGTCACAGGGAGCCCCTTTTGCTGAAAAAAAAAACCCAAAAAACCCAAGCGAAAAACAACCCACTTGGGCTGTTTGGGGTTATCCTGACAAACCCTGGGGGTCTGCAATGCTGGTGCGGGAAAGGGAATATTCCCATAACTGCCGTTGGGGGGAAAAAAAATATAATAAGTGGGGATGGGGATATAATTAGAGGCTGTTTCAAGCCTTCAGCCTGAATACCAACACCTCACTGCAGGCAGTTATTCACTTTGCTCGTACCGGCAGCTGGCTGCGGCTGCTGCCAAGCGTCCGGACAGCCTGACCACCAGCACAGTGAACCCATTATTGCTGGGGCTGGGGACAGGCTCGAAAA
>NW_010155046.1:0-1465 GCF_000699245.1 Pterocles gutturalis | reverse complement strand
TACATATATAATAATTTTATATATTTATTTGTAGGACCGGCTATACACGCTCCATTACCTATGTTTTTTATTGTGCAGTTTGTTGAGATCCCAGTGTCTGCTCTGGGTAGGAGGGTATATACAGATACAACCCCTGCACAGTGGGAACAGCGTAACACTGGGCCGTAGAGTAACACTGGAGCTTCTCTGAGAATACTGCCTCAGCTCTGACTAGCAAATCTTGTCATGCCCTGCTACCTTCAGGCTGCCATCCTCGTCAGAATGAGCCAGGAGACATTAACCCACCACCTTGCTTCTTACAAAGCTGTCCTACGCAGCTTTCCTCACATTTGGCTCAGTCTCTGACACAAGAGGCTCTTCCTTCCGTGGGTGAGATTGTCTGAGGTGTTCTTCTAGTTATCAACACCGAGAGGAAGTAAGATCTATTCTTAGATAGCAAAGTATGTCATCCCTTTTCCCCACACCACACAGGTGTTTAGCCTCGGATCCTTTTCCTGGACACAGAGAGGCATCCTGGGCAGCATCTTGGGTAGCCAGACCGGGTGCCTGGCTTAGGAGGGTCTTGCTGACTTTGCAGACCACCAGTGGTGCACAGAACGCATCAACTTCTGCCTGGGTAGTATTCCAATGAAATGGGGTAACTAGAGGAAGCAACTCCTATTTTTAAAAGTTGGAAGGACAAATAAATCCTCACATTTTAATGCAGAGGGGGCAATAACTTCTCACAGCACTTCCACTAGTAGCAGACGAGACCGCCTATGTGAAATTCAGTGATTATGAGAACGACTGGCCTGAACTGAGACCGCTGGGAGGATGGAGAAGGTGCTATACATGCCTGATGAGTTTTCTTAAAACTAGTCAAGGCAGCTAGCTCTGCAAGACCTGATTTTACGCTGACTGTGGAGGAGGCACACACCCTCACTGCCTCTAATTTGTATGTGATTGGTTTGTTGCAACAGATGCATAGTAACAACTTCCATGACCTATGTATATTCATTTACTCCTAAATAATAGAATTGTGTGCTTTTGAGGGTCTTAAGCCAATTTTTGAAAGTGTACCTTTACTTGCCAGCCTTGGAAAGCACCTTTTCATCAAGTTTCTGGTGTGTAAAAACATGTGTGGTCCACAGATGCACTTCTGTCAAGAATTACATAGGGTTGTTTCAATTTTTTTCAAGACAAACTCTTCTGTGTGGAGCTAGTGATGTTTCCCTAACAACAGACTAATAGATAAATAGCAGTGATGTGACATCGGAGTGTCGTTTGGGCTGTCACGACTGAAAAAGAACCTCAGCAATCAGACTAATTGCTCTTCCAGTGGCCATTGCCCCACTGAGATAAAACAAAGGGAGGTGGCCAGCAATCTGTATTTGTCCGGACTGAAATGGTTTTTTGTCTGAATCACGAGAATGCCCCCGCGCAGAACCAAAGCTGAAGGGCTGAGATTCCTCCCGCTCAGGAGCAG
>NW_010155045.1:0-1429 GCF_000699245.1 Pterocles gutturalis | reverse complement strand
CAGTGAGAATTTGAGAACTCTTAATCTCACTTCCGACTTCTCCATGGAAACGTTTCCTGGGAGTTGTAAGATACATGACTTGCTTTATCTTAATAATAACAACTGCTTTGTCTCTTAAAATAAAAAGGCAGTAGAAACTGGCAGACTGGCCTAATGGTCCAAGTAGATCAGTTTGTAATCTAGATTGCATAAAAGCCAAAAACATTTTCATTGTTACAGTACCTCACGGACTGCTCAGGAAACCTGATAAGCTCTATTTCTGTTGGTTTTGATTCACAGAACCCCTCAAAATATACTTTGCTTCGATGTAAGAAATTGAAACCACTATGCAATCCACGTGAACATACACAATACTAATTTTAACTCCTTGGACAGCACGTCCATTGAAGAGAGCTGGTAACTGCTGCTGAAATGAAAGAGACTGTCACCCAATTATTTTTGCATGGCATGTGAATGCTGCAGGTGGGGACACCATTATTAAATGGCATTTACCGTAAAAGAAAGAAATACCCCATGCCCGGGAGAGTCCCCAGCACTGGCCAATGGGAAATTAACTGCACATCATGTCACCCGCCCCTTGGATTTATGTCTTTTAGGGTGACAGGCTATTGGCTGCGAGGTAGGCTCTGTGGGAGGGATTACTAGCACCATTTGTGGCTTCCCCTTCAGGTCCTTATTTGGTAGCTGTTGATAGAGCAAGTCTTTCCAGCAGCTGAGCATCTTGACATACATTATTCATTAAGTGCTGGTGTTCAGGAAATATGCATATCCCTAGCTCTTCAGATATTTCTTCAGCTCATACAATATGTCTCTCCAATGTTGCGTCTGAGTGCTTGGAGTTTTACAAATGGCATTTGTACAATCGGGAGACCACGCAGTTGGATTTCAGTTCAGTATGCCTCCTCTGCACACAGTTGCTGAGAACCTGAAGATCAGCAAAAAGAATTAGGAGAGAAAAGAAGGAATCTTTCTTCTTGGAAGTCTTTTGCAGCATCAGAGAGCTAAGAACTGGTTAGCTTAAATTGGTTAGAAAAAAAAAATAAAAATGCCGGAGGCAAACTATTTGCTCTCAGTTTCTTGGGGCTACATAAAGGTAGGATTTTATTTTACCTCTTTAGAACCTTGATTTGCAGTGCATGATTGCATGATCACTGGATAGGATGAGTATTTGTGGGTGATATGACTATGACAAATACGAATGTGAAGTAAAACATCAGAAAAGCAAGCCTTTGTTCAGCAGTGAGAATGAACTGCACACTCTCCAGTCTTTCTTAGAAACTGTGCTGGGACTTTTAAAAGAATGTTGCTTCAGTGGATAGTCAGACCAAGCCTGGAGCCAAAGAATTCAGAAAAGTTATGTGTTCTTTTAGAAAAAAGATTGCTAAAAAACTGTATTTCAGACACTGAAAGATTAAAAAAAAAAAAAAAA
>NW_010155044.1:0-1472 GCF_000699245.1 Pterocles gutturalis | reverse complement strand
TCTTTTTTTCTTCCTTTTTTTTTTTTTTTGGTGTCTCCTGGCATATACATTCTCTTCTGTGGGAGTGTTACAGATGACAATATCAAGCAGTTCATATGTTCTCATCTCTTTCTTATAAATGAAGTGTCTGTTAATCCAAAAGACATGTTTTATCATTTTAAGAGTAATTGCTTCCATCCACTGCAAGCTAAAGAGTCTCATTCTCCCCATCATACACTGGATTTGTTGTTGCTTGCAAAGCCAAAATATTATGCAAATAAAGGGAAACTTTGCTACTGTATCTGATTGTTTTGGTTGGGGCTGTACACACCTACGGTGTTCCCCTTTCCTCCTTCAGCTAACAGCATGGACCAAATATACACATATACATGCATGTATAAGTATATGTGTACATACTCCTTGTTATACTGACAACTGTTGTATAAAAAGTAATGTTATTTTGATTTACCTGTAAATATGTATATATACACATAGACGTATAAATATTATTTTATATGTGCACAATATATATAATCACCAAAATAGCAATATATTTTATGTAACAATCAGAAAAAAAAACTAAATATACATATAGGCATGATTGTATATATGGATAGATATATAATCAGCAAAATAACAATGTATTTTGTTATCACCAATACAGATTTTATTAGATAATTCTAAAATAACATTATGCTCTGTAAAAGTCTTATAAATAATATATTTAAACATTTTCATTGTTTTAATATTATATATGATATGGTGTTGGCACGGAATATCCACACTGATTCTTTTAGTTACCAGGTGGCAGTGGAGTGCAGCCTTTGGAAAATAAAATCTAGGAACATTTTTAGAAATGTATTTTAAGTCTCACTTCCCATACATTACCAGTCTCAGATGGAATTACATATGGGTGAAGCTATTTACACTAATATTATTCTGGAAGGTTCTTTTTTTACTAGGGCTGCATGTTGCGCTCTTGCACTTTTCAAATGCTGCTTCCACTTTTCAAATGCTGCAGAGTATCAAATTGCTTTTCACTAAGCATGTCAGTTTGCTCTTGCTAAGTGATACATTTTTCTTTGTTTTTGTTTTATGGAAGCAACCTCAGTCAGGTTGGTGCAAAGGACACTGAAATCTCAAGTCAGCAGAAATTCCAGTATAAAGGAGATACCAAATTATACAAGGAACTGTCTTAACTGGCCACATGCAGTTTTTTCTTGGACAATTCAATATAGATAGCATGATAGTCATGACGGGTATAGACTGCTGCTACCAAGGACTTACAGAGGGCAGTCTTTGTCATGTTTAGGGACCTGGATGACAGAGTCACTTGGGAGGCAGTCTTGAAGGACAGAGGAGTCCAGGAAGGTTAGACATTCCTCAAGAACATAAGCTTAAAGGCATGGGAGCAGGCTGTCCCTGTGTGTCAAAAGATGAGCCAGCGAGGAATAAAACTGGGAGGGCTAAACAGAGAGCTTTGCCTGGAACTC
>NW_010155043.1:0-1471 GCF_000699245.1 Pterocles gutturalis | reverse complement strand
TTTTTTTTTTTTCAATTTAAGACTGGATTACTTCATCCAAATCCATCATAAATAGATAGTGTTGTAGCCACAATCACCTAGGGTGTAAGAGAAACAAGCCTCACCTCCTTCTATGAATTGGAGCTTTCTTATACAATCGTTAAATTGCTTGATTTGCTCCCATCAGATTTTTGATTATTTTGACAGCTGAAATAGCTTGAGATTGTGTTTTTCTGAATAATATATATCTGATTATTTTAAGAGCGTGTTTTCTTGCACATAAATAAAATCCCATCACAGCAGCTGTAGTTCTCCTTAAAATGCTAGCTACATAGCAAGGCTAATTAAACATTGAGCATGTTGCTATGTTATTAACCTCTTTAATATTCACTCAGAAATCCTTGGCTGCTAAAAATGTAGAAAAGCTAATTTATGCATATAAATAAGCTATATGTATACATTCGTATTTTTTATGTTTATACTAAAGAAAAATGGAGGCTAAATGCCCAGATCATCTTCTTTGACAGCCAGCTTAGCTAGAGCGTAGAATCAAACCTCACAGGCAGCCTTGAAGACCAGAAGATACCCTGTGGTTCACAAGGGGCAGAGATCTGGGTTTGCCAAGCTCTGGGCTAGATGATCTGACACTTTGATTGCCACTGTAGTGGCCTCTCTGCTGACAGCAGTGCTTGGGCGCTTGCTTTATGGAAGGGTTAAGGCTTGCTGCTTCCAGATAACAGGATGATTTATGTTTTGCCTGACAGTCTTTGTCTTCTGAGTTCAGGGTAGAGAAGAGCATCTCTCAAGGGACAAATAACAGTCACTGGGGGTAGAGTGTGATGAAACTCTCTGGTACCTGTGCAAGAAAGCAAAAGCGGAAGCAGTGACTGTGGGAGGTTCTGTTGCTATCTCAGGTGTGCTACAGGGTATAGCACACTGCTCACCATGGTGGTAGCAGCAATCATGCCGGGTGCATTGCCTTGGGTGGACTTGTGTCCTCTGGATCTCCAGACAAGGTGCCACTCTGAAAAAAATCTCACCTCAAAGTATCTTTCTGGAGCAGAAGGACTCATGGCTGCTTCTCATTGTAGGTCAGACTGTTTGCAAGATCTGGCACCTAATTCTTGTCAGAATTGGTGGTTTGTAATGAGGTGTAGATCTACTATGGGATGTCAATCTACTGACTTACAGCTGTGACTTGTCCACCTAAATTTGTTTCTGAAATCTTTGAACCATTTTTAAGTGGACCATCTAAGGCAACTAAAAAACACCAAAGACATATTGCCTGATGGTTTAAGTTTACTATAAAGGGTCAGTATCTCCCCTGGGTTTTTTTAGGAGTCTAGGGGAAAAGGGAGAAAAAACCCAACACCCTCCCCTACAACAAGCTTTTCAACTGCCAGCATCATCATGTCAAGAATGCCGTGGAGTACGTGTTTCATGGCTCCTTTGAGGATTCATTATGCTGCATCACTCACTAATAGGCCCTGCT
>NW_010155042.1:0-1459 GCF_000699245.1 Pterocles gutturalis | reverse complement strand
CTTGGCAGTGTTAGGTTAATGGTTTGACTCAGTCTTAAAAGTCTTTTCCAACCTAAAAATTATTGTGATAGGCCGAGATGCTGAGAACCTGGAATCCTGTATGAAAACCTTAGTAGCAGGTGTGCTGCTGCTTTGTGTTGAGATGACTCATTTATTGCTGTAGGAAGACTTCTACCACTCATTCTGAAAGAGAGTGGAGGAAACAGCTGCCCCCACTGATTCCTTGTTAGAGAATGTATTGGTCTGGTGGAAAAAGTTTCAAAAACATTTGAAATGTTTCAATTCTTTGAAAAGCCAAAATAGCATTCAAAACACTTGTGTTGAAGTGCTGCAGCACTGTTTAGAGGCTCAAGGCACCGGTGAATTCCTTAAGGAATATGAAATGTTGTGGAAAGGGAGGAAATGTACAGGGCTGTCTGATCTTGGTTTCAGATGCAGGGTCCTGTCATATGAAGGAAGATTATCTGGGTCACTCTCTCTTCCTGCAGGTACCTCCCTCCAGAAAGCCAAGATGAAACAAAAAAATTTTATTTGTGTACATGGTTGCTGTACTCAGCTTTCTCTGAAGTACAAACTGTTTGCCCTGTAAATTGTTTAAGAAGTTCCAAAAGCCTTAGTTTGTAAATCAGGGAACTAAGGGGTGAACAATCTTGTCTTGTAGTGCTAGTACTGAGCAGTTTACAAGTGCTGGGTCCTTAACATGTTCTGGCTGTACTAGTTGCTTTATTCTGCTTTCGGATGGCGGTAGATCTTACATGCGTGGTACGGGTTGCCTGATAGGTGCAGTATTGGCAGATCACGTATCATTACAGAATACGAAAAGGTCAAAGATAAATAAATCTTTATTGTAGTTTGTTAGTGACTATCTAAAATACAGGTAACAGTCACAAACCTTATCTTTTCCATAGACATGTTATAGGCTAGTAAGACTTCAAAGATGTTGGAGATTGAAGGAGGCTTAGTGGCAACTTACTGACTACTGTGGTGATGATGATGTTTTGATGTATTTATGTATTTTCATCTTCTGCATCCTTAGGTGATGTTACAGCTCAGGTGTCACTTCAGCCTGCACTGAAGTTCAATGGTGGAGGTCATATCAATCACACCATTTTCTGGACAAACCTTTCTCCGAATGGGGGAGGAGAACCTAAAGGTTAGTGCTCGTTACAATGGTTTATTGCATCTGTTGTAGTTGACTAGTCGAACTGATGATCTTTTCTCTCTTTGAAACAGTCTAAAGGATCTTTATTTTTCAGAGTTAATTTGCCTTTCTACATGACAGTTATCACGGTTGTGAGGAATTCAGGGGTTTGTGGATGCATGCCAAGAATAGAAGAAGCTAGCCCTGTGCTAAGAATTCTCAATTTCTAAAGCCGATTATGTGTACACTACAAAATACGTGGCTATTGCTGTATATTGTCCTTCCCATCTCCATATGAGAAAAGAGTTGTACAAAGCT
>NW_010155041.1:0-1446 GCF_000699245.1 Pterocles gutturalis | reverse complement strand
TTTTACCTTTTTTTTTTTCTGATTCTCCTTCCCATCTCACTGGTGGCGGGGAGGAGTAAGCAAGCTGTCATGTGGTACTCAATGCCAGTTAGGCCTAAGCCATGACAGGAAGATAAGAATGCTAGAGATGCCTCTTTGGCCAGCATATAAGTGCCATTGGGCTTAGGGGACTCTGTATGACTATCTTCTTTTTATTGGGAAACTCCTATAGCTTCATTACATTGGAGCTACGTTGATAAATTTCAGTTGTTTAAGGGAAGAGGTCTCTTGAGGACCTTTGCTCTGTCCTTGTATCAATGCTTGGGGAATTATCCAAAACCAAAAGACTATTAACCACAAGCATACAGCCTCACAGGAAAGACACAGAGAGATGCCCTTCAGTTATTGTTTTGTATTTTTTTATTATTTTACTGTCTTTCAGCAGCTAGATCCTATATAGCTTTAGTTGTGTGACTGAATGGTAGCAGCAGATGCATCTTCCTGATGCCATGCTGCTATTCTACCTCTTTTACCTGGACCATTTCTCCTAATATGACTGTGGCCCAGCTAGCTTTCAGGTGAACTTTCCACAGTCCCTCATTGGGTGAATTTGTACATCTTTGCTCTGGAAGTGCAGAATGGATTCTGGCCTTCCCTTTAGGTATTTAGAAGTATTGCTGCTTTTGTGAATTTCTGTTATCTGGCTATAATTCTTGGCCTTGAAATTTATAGGCATGATGTCAGGGAACTGTATACTTCAGTGTGCTTTGTCCCCATAAACAGACCATTGAAGCTGTCAGATTTATCAAAACTTTGCTAAGAGACACTCATTTGAGGGTCTTCATCTACCACATAACAACATAATAGGTGTACTGGATGTCAAGCAAAGTTGATCTCTTTCATGAACTTCAGTGCAAATTTTGTGGAATATAGAGGCTTCTCATGTTCTTTAGAGGTTTCTTTGTGTACTCAATATTTAATTTAGACAACGAACCACACAAAGTTAGGAGCATATGACATCTCTACTCCATAGTCAGACAGCACAATCTTGGAGGAACCCTGAAGGTCCTGTAGTGTAATGCCATCCTGTGCTGTGTCTTTTGTGAGGCTGGAGGCGGCAGAGGCATTTAGCTCTGGGAAGGGGCAGAATCCTAACTCTGCAAAACTCAACAGCCTGGTTTTTGTTTGTTTGTTTTTGTTCTCAAGTACTCTAGGTTTCACCACTGTGTAACTTTTCACTTGCCTCTTGAGACTTGAATGAGGAGCCTGAGCAGGTTTCTTCATTCCCCATTCTCTTATTCAGTGGGATCTTGCAGCTGCTGCTTGAGCACATATAGCAAGGAGCACCACGCTCTGGGAAAACCTACGCAAGAGGAAACTTAGTGGAAAAAAATAAGGAGAAAAAAATGTTTTTGATGGACTTTTAATATAAAAAGGGAAAAAAAAAAAGAAAAGGGGGAGGGGGAG
>NW_010155040.1:0-1468 GCF_000699245.1 Pterocles gutturalis | reverse complement strand
GAACATCATCTTCAGTGATTTTCTCTGAACACTCAATAGGCCACAAACAACCAGATAACCAGAACTGGATGCTCAATTCTTGTACTGATTTCATAATAGCAAGACATTGTTGCCTAACGCTCTGTTTATATTGCACTGTAGACACAGTTCCTTTTCTGCTGTATGTCTCCTTAAGTGGCCATTCTCATACTGAATGTTTATAACTGATTTATTCCTGCCCAAGTCAAAGATTTTCTATTCATCATTAATTTCATCTAAACTTTTAAACTGTTTCTCCAGATCATTGTGAATTCTGGTTCTATCATATAACATATTTGCATCCCCTTCCAGTTGCTTCTCATCTGTAAATGTAATAAGCACAGGCAATAATCCACCGTCCTGAGCATTCAGGCATTAATAAATTAATTTTAAAATACAGTAAAAAATACAAAGTCCTTTGACAGAGTTTTCCAGTTTGACAGTGAGCCATTGACAGCTCTGCTATGAAATGAGCATCCAACCAGTAATGGCAGGGAGAGCACACTTCCCTTTGTGAAAATGCCACTTGAGGTTGTGTCAAAAGCTTTACCCATGTCTGAAATATGGGGCATCTAATGTCAACATCTTACCCAAAAGAACTGAATCCCTGCTCTGCAAGGAGATCAGATTGATTTGACGTGATTAGTTAAGAACTGTAAGACAAAAGTAACTCCAAACGTGTTGGAGTTCTGGTAATACAGCATTCCTTTCTGTCTCATAGTTCCAAATCAGCTTTTTGATTGCAGAAGGCAGGGAGAGAGCCTAATGGAGGTTTTGAGTGTTTGGGATCATTAGGGCTGTGTAAGTATCTGGGGAGAAGCATGTGGATTCAGAAGGGTTTCGCCAATTATCTGTGCTAGCCAGTGTCTGTAACCACAGAGAAGAATCTGAGTAGACGATTGTTCAAGCTAATCCAGATAGTTAAATACTTTTGAATCAAACTGAGCTAAACTATATCTTTCCCTTTTGCAAGGGAAAGCCGGATCATAACCTCTGCTGAGAGCAGCTCAGTGCAGCTGAAAGGGGCAGCCTGTGGGTGGCTCAGCAGAGGCGACAGCAGTACAAAGTCAGGAGATGCTGAAAGCATGGAAGAGAGTGGCAAAGTCACCCTCTGGGAGGGAAAAGGACAGCTTCCAAGCTACCCAGGAAACGTTCTTTTTCTGCTCCTTGCTTTGTTGTAAATACACCAAAGTAATGTATTGTTATTTACTTGTGGTTCTTTCCAGTAAGAAAACCTCACTGTGGGAAGCCATTGTGTGGTTTCAGCAGTCCTCTGGCAAAAGACATGCGATGTACAGCTGAGAGTATATTAGCTAAACTGCATATACAGCATCAAACTGCAGTGGAGACCATCAAGAATCGGTTGTCAAGATTTAGGAAAAAGCTAGGGGGGGGGCGGGTAGGACAACTGCGACATTCTGAGTGTTGGTGCATTAAAAAAAAAAAAAAA
>NW_010155039.1:0-1466 GCF_000699245.1 Pterocles gutturalis | reverse complement strand
CTGAGCAAGGACCTGCAGCTCAAACTGAATTTTTTAAACTCTCAACTGAACTTTTTAAATGAGGCTCCAATCAGAGGTCCTCCATACCTGGGCTGCCACACATTTTCATCAAGTGTAAAGATACCAAGACAACTCATCTCTGAGAGGTCTTATTTCAGGCAAGCCTGTCACAAGCTAGAAGGCTTGCAGCACTTTTGTTTTCTGGAAGTTTCAGAGAAGCATTAAGTAAAGGAATTTTCACTAATCAAAAGAGACAGTTACCTGCAAGAGCCAAAACTGGGGAATGAGCCTCCTACTTCGGTGTGACAGGTGTTGCTGAGACCACGCCTGTATAAGGTGCTCTCTTAACAGGAACAGGCTGATAGACCTGCAATAAAATATTTCAAATCTTTCACTATTATTTGTCTTCCCCTTGCATCTGCTAATTGGACACAATGAAAACAACAGTCCTATCATAACCCAGCTTTGTATGTTATGCATCTCAACACTTTCATCAAAGCTCTCTCTTGAAAGGATCCCTTACAGCGGGATTAAACAGTTCAGTTCTCAACTTTCATAAGGAGCTGGGTGGCTCAATCTGTTCAGCACTGTAACAAAGCAATTCTAAACCTACTTTTTTAAAGAAGCAACTGACCATGTTCCACCTCATTGTATTGATGCTTCTCCCTTCCTTAGTCCAAACACATCTTAGACTGCCAAAACATGCATAAGTAGTTAGGATATGCTAAAACATGATCATAAATCGATCAATCTGGTTGTTTCTGTATATTTTTTTGATCTTGGTTCAGCTACTTCACAATATCCCAGGAGAGAACAGAACACACACCTGACTCACTGCATGTTCAAGCCATAAGCTTGTTCATTATTAATCACATTTTCCAGTGATGCCCTTATTACAGATAAAAGAGGTTAATGAACATCAGTGAAACAAAGTGAATCCTGCCTTGTGTGGTATCTACTATCCACCATCTCAGCTGCCGGCTACAGGAGGTTGAGCTGGTTGAAAAATCACTTCTGAAGGTATTTGGTACATGACATTTTGGTTAAGGGAAAATTCTCTCTAGCTTTGTTGGGAAGTCAAAACCACCATGCTGACTGAAGTCTTTCATAATTCTATAATTATCAAATTTATCTTAAATTTAGTTTAGCTTTGATACTCATCTAACATCGGATAGAAGGCTTTAGCAGAGATGCCAGATTCTGGAGTCACTAAAACTCAGCTGTGCTTGAGGAAGCACCTAATTATTATTTTTCTTTGCCCTTCCTTTCCCCCAGAAACATTAACCTTCATTCACAATGAAAAGCTGAATACAACAGATAAAATTTGTGGGCAGATTTAAATGAGGAATCTGGTTTCAGAATAAAAAGCAAAGTAGAAACAGCATAGTTAGCTGTTAAAATAAGTCAAGTGAAAATATCTCTAATTTATCTAATTTACACTGATACAAAAAAAAAAAAAAAAAAAA
>NW_010155038.1:0-1455 GCF_000699245.1 Pterocles gutturalis | reverse complement strand
AGGCGCCGCTCGCGGCTGGAGCAACGCTGCCCCCTGGTGGGGAAGCGGCGCCTGGGCACGCGCTGCCTCCCCGCTCCGGGCTCGGGCTCTCCCGTGGGGTCCGAGCAGCGCCCCCACGCTGGGGTAATCCCCTCTTTAGCTTACCGAGGGGAGTCCTGCTTGTGTTTAAGGGGCAGCCGGATCGGCAGCATTCGTACAGACGCGTAAAACTGCCTTCAGCCTCTGCATGCTCAGCAGGAGAGATCAAAAGCAGTTTTCACCATGTAGAAGTAGTCAACCTTTAATATAGCTCCAGCATGCTGCTGCTTTGCCTCCCTTACATAGACCCACACAGGAGACCCATGGTTCAACCCTCCTTTCTTGCCCCAAGGGCTTTATTTGCTTGTTCTCGAAGTCTTCATCCCCTCGGCTCCCATCGCAAGCAGGACCGGGTCTCAAAACTTCCTCCTGGCTGGATTTCTGCTCCAGTTGGACGGCCTTTGGTCCGCCTTGTCCTCCAACAGCTCTGACTCCCTATTTGGTTTTTAACATTTTGGCACTTAGGTACTGTCCTGAGGCAAGGCAGGAGCCCCTACACCTTTCCCCCTCTGCTGCTCCTCAGCCCTGAGCATGTCCGGTGGTCTCCAGGGGGTCAGCTACATAGGTGCCCACCATCCCTTGCTGTCAGTTATGTGGTTACAGTTGGGTGTGGTTGCTGAATAGGATGTTTCCCTTTCAAGCACCTCAGGCCTTTCACAATTTCTACGCATCCCAGCAAAACTCTTCAGTTTTCCCCTAGTTGCTGGTTTCAGGAGGTACCCCTGGAGGTTTGAACATTTCCCGTTTTTCCCAGCACTCCCTGGATGATGTACAGGCCAAGCCCAGGAGAAGATAAAACTTCCATGCCTTCATGGAAAGAGTTTTGTGACTCTTGCTTTTGCCCTCACCTCTGCTTCCATGGCACGGGAAACCTGCCTGTAGCCAGTCCCTGTGCAGTGAGGGGTTTTGCAGCAGAGAACCCCATTCCCTGTGTCTGGTTCCCTTTCCCTGGCCAGAAAGCCACTCTGCTACTGTATTCTCCGTCAAGCTGTCAGCACTTAAAGCTGGCACCTGAAATGTGTCCCCTGCAGAAAAAGAGTCCAGGATGTTGTTGGCGATGGCCAATGTCAAGGGAAGAAGTTGCTGAGCCTGCAAACATCCTGAGGTGACGGCCGCTTAAATTGCTTTTTCCACAATGCCTGTCCCACGTCCCTTCCCTGCCATCTGCACCTGCTGCAGGTCTCTGGTTCCCTTTTCAAACTGAGACAGCCACAGTATGCTCCTGATTTTCCCGTCTCCCCTTACAGACCATGAATTCAGCCACATACCTTCGAACCACTTGATGCTCTCTGGTGTGTTTTTGCCATCTTTCTACTGCCACGTGCTCCCTGCCTCTTCACGTGGTGCTTTTCCCCCACGCCACAACACCTTTCTTAC
>NW_010155037.1:0-1464 GCF_000699245.1 Pterocles gutturalis | reverse complement strand
AAAAAAAAAAAAAAAAAAGATTTTTGCTTCATTACTTAGGACTTGATGACATGGATATTTTACAGCTTACCTGCCATAACAGATGCTCCTTTTAATCTAAAGACTAGGATAAAGCTTTTCTCACAGGCAGTAAGAACTTTGGCCCTTAATAACTGTTGTGGGAGATGTTATTTTTGCAGGAGAGCAAAAAGCCCAAGGACTGAGTGAATTGCAGCATTTTTACATGACACTGTTTTTACAACTCAAACAGTTGTTGTGGTCTAGATGACAAACTGATCTGTGATCTAGCAATTGAAAAGAAAAAATAAGATTTAAATTAATACCAGATGAGGACAATTTAACCCTTTGTCAGACTTCTGGGTTTATCAGAAACAATGAAAAAAATCGCAAAATTACCTCTTCTAGTTGGAGTTCAGAGAGTGTTAACATCAGTGCAGTAAACCAAAATAAGGTGAAGGGAAATAAAAGCCCACTTTGGGCTAAAATATAAAAGCCATGCTATTGCTTTAGGTGTAGATTTGTCAGTCATCTGACTGATTTTATGGGATACCCTGCAAGATATGTAAATTGAAAACAATGTCAAATGTAGAAGGAACACCAAAGTAGCTGTGCTACCTTGAAACATAACACCTCAAGCTTTACACTAATAAAGTCTAAACTGCTTGTGTCTAAAAATAATTATCAGATTATTCACCTGGTATTAATTATTGATAAAACATAACTTTCCATATATCCATACCTGAAAGTATTGACTTTGAAGTCAATACCTCAAAATATTGAAAGTACTTCAAGCCAAAGTGGTTGAAGATGGGCAGAATGAAACTGGTAACAAATTGTGTATACATTAAATTCAAAGGGTTGAAAGAGTCTGCCTACCTTACTCACTTTCAGCTTTCCTTTTACTTTCCAAGTTGTTTCACTGAATTAATTTAATGTTCTTCACTTGGTAAAGCATAATTCTGTTTCAACAAGGAGGTAAAAATCTAGTGTAAGGGTAATCAGAAAGTATTTTTTCAAGCTAAGTTCATACTAAGTCTGTAAGAAACACAATAAGAAAGGCAGAACATAGATCTAGTAACTGGAACACAAGAATATATCCTTATGAAAATGGGTTAGGGAGGGAAGATGCTGAAAATGTAATACCCCGGACGAACAAGATTGTTGCAGAGGATATCTGCCTTTATTTACAACTTCCATTACTTAATAACATTTGCTTTTCTTCACAGTCATAGCAAGGGATCAGTTAAAATATCATTATGATTGGCCCTGTATTTAGTGTACTGACATATTTTACTGAACTGCATTCTCTGATTAAATAGATTACTCTTATAGTCCTGAAAAACAAAATTCAGAAGAGCCTTGTTTTCATTTCAGGTTAGTGCACACTTACCTTTTGTTGTTGTTATTGGTTTTATTTTCCCTTTGATTAATCTATTTATTTACAGGCAAAGCCAGTGAACTTTA
>NW_010155036.1:0-1461 GCF_000699245.1 Pterocles gutturalis | reverse complement strand
TTTTTTTTTTTTTTTTTTTAAACTTGTAACACACGGTCTCTTTCAAAAACACAAAGTATTTGAGATAAAACTGCTCTCAGCCTACGGCATAAAGTGTAGGGCTACATGAAAGTAAAAAAGGATGAGAGCTTTTCAATCAATTTGATGAAAAATTTAAGTTAATTAAAAGAATGCTCAATTTTTCCCTAGAAGGCGACACTGATCTTTATTATTAATGCATACCAGTGTTTCATAACTGTGCATAATAATGGCCTGTAACATCAGGCACAGCTTCATCCCCAGCTTAATTTGTTACAAAATCTTTTTTGGTATTCTTAAAGCATGCCCTTTGCCACTGTATCACTGATGCTCTTGGGCTAATTCCCAACTCCTAAAGGACGTCTTATTTTATGCTCACACCTGAGAATTAATTTATCAGATTGTTTTTTCAGTTTAAAGCTTTTTAAAATAATAATAAAAAAAATTAAAAGGCATACAGAGACCTTTCAGTGCTTGGCTTTCATATTACTTTTCAGTGTTCATATTCGATTTGTGGAGATAGCTGTACAGGAACAAATATTCTTACAGGCTGGAGAGGTGGTGTAGGAAAAAAGGAACAGGAACTGGTCTTTGAATGAGAGACACCTAATGTTTCATTTTCTTCCACGTATGTAAGTGAAGGAAGTACAGTCTTTCCAAGAAGATGGAGGACAGATGTACTGAAACAATACCTTGGAAAAAAATGTAGCTAAGTATGCCTCCATTGCTGTTGCTTTTCATAGTTAGTGGAGTTACTTGTTGACTCAAGTTGGGAAAGATTTATATTTTAGAGTTGACGACTAAGGTCCAGTTCCTGTACTCCACTGATACCTCTGCCCTCCCACCTTGCCTAAACTTCATCCCTTTTTTCGTCAAACCCTAGACACTCCCCTGAAAGACCTGAGGAGCCACCGGGCATCCTAGCGCTCTCCAGATTAATCGAGGTAGATGGTTCTGCAGAGTGTAGTTTGGATTTTACATGAACTGTGTTTAGAGAGTTTAAGTTGATGAAACTTCCCAGTTAGGGACCTTATTTAATTCCCTACAGCAGGAGGAATGAAACTGTGCCAAGCTATACATCTGGACTGATCTAGGCATGATGTGCAAGTATCCCTTTGGACTGGGGGAATACACAAGAGGTAAATTTAGCAGGCAGGTAGAAGCAGATCCACAGGGTGTAACTGTTACTGGATATTTGGCTCATCACATAACAGGGAAGAACTGGCACCACCTTGAAAGCCTGTAGCTGTCATGACTGCATCTGTCTGCACGGGTCCACAGGGTTATTTTGATCTGGGAAGCCACCACCTTGTCCCAGTTCCTGAGCTACACTGCCGGTGTGCTGGCTGCAGGCATTGGCAGGTGATAATGGCCAGGTAAATGATCAGCGGTGACTCGTGAACCCCTGTCTAATCTGTCTGTCTATATCTCTTAGAAAAGCAG
>NW_010155035.1:0-1438 GCF_000699245.1 Pterocles gutturalis | reverse complement strand
AGAAACCCAGACTGGTTCCACAGCAATGGGTAAAGCTCTGGTTTGGATGAATCTTGAGAGGCACCATATGCAGCAATCTGTAGGTTATGACTGGTTACCAGAGTTAAATCAGGAGCTGCCCTCGAAGGGGACTAGGTTTCATTGAGGTAATTTTTATGGGTGGAAAAATGGATATGAAATTGATAAGTGGAAGTAAAATGTCAGAAGTGGCTTTTGTGTTGAAATAAGAGGGCAGCAAAGCTGTCCCATCCGCAGTTCTGCAGAGGTGACAGACGGTCTTGAGCGGCCTCTGCTGGTTCTCTGGCAGGAGATGAGGCAGCAAGAGAAAAGCTGCCAGGAGGGAGGTGAATCTGTGTTGGCGATTTTTATTATTATTTTTTAGTTTCTTGTAAGAAAGTGTTCAGTTTGGGCACTGGGAAAAAGGAACTATATACAGTGAAAGTAAGTAGTATTGCTTGTATGAGTTTCTCTGTATCTCTCCTCTTGTCCTTTTGTTCTCCAGCCCTGAGCTTGGTCAGACAGCCTGTTTAATAAATCTTGTTCTCCTGGATTGTGAACAGAACTGAGCTGGGACCTGTTGGGTAGACAGAGTAGCTATGGTTCATTCAAGTTGGGGAAACAGTTAAGTGCACTGTTCTGATGACAGTTAAAATGAGAGAGAACTCATTAAAGAGTGAAGTAAATGCTGATAGATTTGTACTTGGGCAGAGATTGCTGACGATTGCAGGCAGCAAAAGAAGTACTTTGAAGCTCCCAAAAAGCGGGAAAAGGGTGTGTTCATGCTATCTGAATTTCAGAGTGCCCTGTGGAAGAGCAAGCTTGGATCTATGCGTAAGGAAGATGCCATGTGTGGTTTGATTCAGCGATGTATATGAATGAGGCAGAAGGCTGTGTGCATTCCTTGGGGGAGGGAGGAGCGTATAAGGGGAGGTGCTGGTTTTTGTTTGTTTCTAAAGCAAGGCTGCACCAGAAAGTACTTAGTTTTGGTTTGTCAGTCCTTGTTTGCCTTTCTTCCAAAATTCACATGTTGGAAAACTTAATTTTGGCTACCTGAGGAGGCCAGCAGGGATAATATACGCTTAAAGCATCGTTCCGTTAACTTGAGATGTTTTTTGGGTGTTGAACACTTCTGAAAATCCAAGTTTTCTAGGAAACAGAGGAACATTCTTTTGTTCTGGTTTGGGTTATAGGACTTACTTGTGTTGTAGCTCAGAAACAAGGGTATGAACTGGTTCTGCAGAGGTGCCAGCATCTACATTTTGTTCAGTACACATTCTAGCTTCTGCGACACAAATCTGTCAGAAAAACTTCATTCATTCAGCCTTGCTCCTGAAGTGGCATCTACGTCTGCATTCGTTGAATCTGTGTGCAGGTGAACGTGTGCTGCATACTGCAGTGAGACTTTCATTATTTCTGAAAGTCTGCCTAAAATGTAAAG
>NW_010155034.1:0-1441 GCF_000699245.1 Pterocles gutturalis | reverse complement strand
TAAGTAAATCAAAGTCCCACTTGCATAATACAGTGTCACAACAGTAAGGTGTGAGGAACAGGTGGAGAAGGTCTTGTGTCTGCCCTCTGCAGAGGAAATCTTCAGGATGCTGGAGATGATGCAGGCGTAGGATACCAGAATGAGACAAAATGGTGTAAAGATGACCAGCACTGTGGCTGTAATGATCTGCTTTTCATATGAAGAGGTGTCGGTGCAGGAGAGCATGATGAGGGGGGGGAAAATCACAGAAGAAGTAGTTGATCTTCTTGGGCCCACAAAAGGGCAACGTGAAGACCCAAGCTGTCTGCACCACAGACACAACATTACCACTGCAGCACAACAGCAGGACCAAGGAATGACAAACTCTGCTGTTCATGATGACTGCATATCTAAGGGGGTTGCATATGGCCACGTAACGGTCATAGGCCATGGCTGCCAAAATGTAGCACTCAGTGGCCGCTAAAGAAATCACACAGTAGAGCTGTGCGGCACAGCCCATGTAGGAGATGCTCCTGTCCTCTGACAAGAAGTTTACCAGCATTTTGGGAACAACAGTCGATGCTGTGGAAATATCCAGGAAGGACAGGACCCGGAGGAAGAAGTACATGGGCATGTGGAGGGCGGGGTGCACTGTGACCAGGAAGATGAGAAGGTTCCCAATGATGGTGATGGTGTAAATTAAGCAGAATGTGAAGAAGAGCAAGTGCTGCAGTTCTGGGTGGTTGGACAATCCAGAGAGGACAAATTCAGTCAGCAGCGTGTGGTTTCCTGCTTCTGGTCCTTCTGTTGGTTGCATCTGGGGAGAATCAAATGGACAGACTGTCAGAGGGGTAGTCACAGCACAAGATCATGGTGCTTCAGCCAGTTATTCAAGTGAGGAGGCTCTTGGGAATCCCTAGAGAGCCACTGGATCAAAGGGTGCAATTCTAGAGCTGGCTTAGCTGGACAAAGTGAGAAGGCAATGGCTGTGTGTGCTGAAAGTGTGTGATGTTAGAGCTCTCTCAGTTTCATAGTTTGGGATAGGGACCAAGCAGATACTAGGAGGAGTTGGTATTAAAGGGGTGGCTCCATTGCCTCTTTCTGCATTGAAGGGAAAGCCCAGCTGACAACTGAAACAACCACAGTTCAAAGAAAGCAAAAGCATTTTGCTACCTTGGGGAGCAATGGGCACAGCTCCTCTTAGAAGCACATGTTTGCACTCTACCAGGGCCTATTTTTTTTACTGAGTGGACTGGCAGGGCAGACTGCCTTCCTCAAAGACAGCTGAAGCTAGCTTAGAGGAGCCCAACCTTGGATGAAAGCCAGGGAAGCTCAGGCTGTGGGAGGCTTGGCTCGTATTCATAACCTTCCCCAGCTGCCAGGGGGACAGAAAGACTTCACAGAGCCCAACTCCAGGGAAAGCAAACCTAAATAAAGCAAGGAGGAAAGTCCAGCTGACAAG
>NW_010155033.1:0-1462 GCF_000699245.1 Pterocles gutturalis | reverse complement strand
AACCCAAAACATTCTATGGTTCTATGAAATGGAGCCAGAAGCAGCTATCATCCATACTTTTATGGAGCATTTTTCAGGGTGTGTTGGAACAACCCTTGAGGAGGATTTCATCTGTTAATTAGTACTTGGTAGGTGTCCAGCTTTTGTCCTATAATTTAACACCTAAGGCAGCACTTTAAGTTTCATTCAGATAGATGTTCTATACCGGAGCACTGGTTTAGTTTAGATCAGAAAAATTATTAAGACTGCAATCTGTTCTTGTGATTCATGTATCTGTTCATTTGTTCCTGCAATAGTACCACATCCACCAGCCTCATTAACCATAATAGACCTTTAAGCTCCTGGTGGGTTATAGGTTTCTAAAGTGTTACAAAGTAATTCCTGTCACTATAATTTAAATATGATGTTGTTATTATTACTGAATCTGTTTTATGAACTTTTTTTTCCTAACTAGATATATGCAGAAATTCTTGGTTGTATATTGCACTTGGCTACAATGGTAACAAAAATCTGGGTAATTACAGATGATGAATGGTGATACTGAGCTCTTGAATATCTAAAGCAACCTTCTGCCCTAACACACCTCATAGTGAAAGTGCTCCAGTGTAATACTAATGAAGAATATTACATACCTGGCTCTGAAACTTAGCCCAAATTGTGTTTATTATACATGAAGATACATTCACTTCTAGGAACTTTGCCAATGAACCTTTTTGATATGAACAAATGACTGAGCATCCTAAGGTATTATTGAATCCCACGCTGAGGTCTTGGAAGATTTTTGCCAATAGAAAATAAGATTGCTCTCATCATTAGTCAACAGTAGTCACAAGAAAACGCATCTTCTATTCACTGCAAGGAGATTCCATTCAAGCCCCAGATCAAGATCAAGACGTTGCTTGTATTCTTCATTATTCTTTGTCCCTGAAGAGTAGCAAGCAAAATATTGTATTTTGCTTTGATAGTACTGATATAATTTCTTCTTCTCATATAATCATACTTTGTAATTATTAAGCATCTGTCAGTCAAGGATCCTTTTTAAAGGCTTTCTCAGCATCAACTAGTACAACCAAACAACCTCAGTGTTTAAGTATGATGTTCACTGTTGCTATTCTATACACTAAATGCATTCATTTGGCAGCTACCCACCATTTTGAATATTTGTAGTGGTGAGATGATTGCTGGAGAGCCAGTCTTCAATATTCAGGATCAAGCCAGTCCCAGATCTTTTAGATGCTCTATTTGCATAGGGCAAACTCCAGTCAGCATCAGACTTGCCGTTAAAGAGCATGAACTATGCCAAATTGCCCACTACAGGTGACTGTTTCTGTTGACTTCATGCTGTCCATTCCATTAAGCTATCCCTGCCTGGGGACTAGTACACTTTTTTCTTATACAAGGGCCAGAAAAGTGCAATAAATAGGAGTGCAATAAATCATAGAATCATAGAATGAATCATAGA
>NW_010155032.1:0-1452 GCF_000699245.1 Pterocles gutturalis | reverse complement strand
TTTTTTTTTTTTTTTAAAGTAATGATAATAATGATAATAACCTTTTGGAATTAAAAATTCCAGATGAACTAAGTTCTAAAACATTTTTTCTCTCTCTTTAGAGCAAAGACAGATGTTAGAGGAAAATAGATTCCTTTTTTAAAAAAAAGATGTCTATGTAGCAGAGGAAGAACAGGATTTTATATTGCATTGCATCTTGTATTTTACATTTCTTTACATTATTCCTTTGCTTAATATAATGACATTTCTGCTAGATATCACAACGCAGAGGTGATATAACCTACATACAATGAGCTACAAAACCTGATTAAATAAGAGATTTAGTAACAGCAGTACATTCTTTGTAATATTTTTGCCATAAGATAGTAGATTAACTTTTTCTGACTACAATACAAGCTACAGTGAAGGTAAAGAGTATAGATGAATAATAGTCCTCCGTATCATTTTACAAGCTTTCTGTGAAGAATTAAAGTAATTTGGCAAGCAAAATAGCTTTGGCAATCCACAGGAAAATGAGAAGAAAATAAGACTTTATGTTCTGCTTTACAAATAGTGACTAACAAGTATATGAAAATTAAGCAATACTCTTATAAATACTAAAATTATTGCATGATTTTTTTGCTAACTCAGATGAAGAAAATTGCCCTCAACGGAAGACATCTAGCTTTAAACATCAGCACAAAGCTTCACCAAGGGCAAAACAAAATGACTGCAAATTGAAAATATCAAGACAGAGTCAGATTCCCTGTGACTTGATCAAGTTTATATGTAGGATACCCCAACTTCAGGCAAGAGTAGGTAGAACATGTTTTACAGGTAAATTAAGTAGGTCAGTGAAGAGAAAATGTAGCTTCTAAGCTGTAGAATTAAAGAATAGGAACATGGAGCACAGATCAGAGGGATTTTTTCAGTAGTGGTGAACAACAGAATGATTCAAGTCAAGGAATACAGGTAAGACCTTCTCTTCCTTTGATCTCTCCACTGAGCAGAAACCCACTGGTCAAAAATCTTGCTGATTTATGACTAATTGACAGGCCAGGATTCTCACATGTCAGGTAGTAGGTAAATTGAGTTGAAAAGCCTAACAGAGAGCTGACCTTGGAAGCAACTTTGCAAGCAAGGAGGACAAGAGGACCATTACCTCACCACCGTTGCACTAGTACAATCCACAAACAGGACTGCAGACGTGTGCCAGTGACAGCCGTAAGGGGGAACAAAGCAAATGGGCTTCCTAAGGAGGCAAACCACAGGTTAGCCCTGATTAGGAGACCTATACATTTCTTGTCACATCCAACAAGTGAGTTAATCGCTGGAAAGAGAAGCTACTACCAGGTATCTTCAACTGAACAGGTATCCAGGAGCCAGGCTAGGCTAGGTGCTACCGTTTTCTCCAGAAAATACACAGCTTCAAGTATACATTTTGGTGTCTGGCATGCTTCAGGAAATCCCACT
>NW_010155031.1:0-1459 GCF_000699245.1 Pterocles gutturalis | reverse complement strand
AAACAAACCTCTCCTGCAGTTCCAGTGTTTTCAAACATGCTTTCAACATTTTCCTCTGTGGCGCTGTTCCCCAGCACCCGCCCAGCTGCTGATGGAGTTTCATGCACACCCAGTATGCAGGTCACACGCTGAACACGCCAGGCAGGCCTGGGTCAGAGCAGCAGACGGAAAAACCTGCTTCCAAAGATAAGCTGAAAAGAAAGGATTTGCTCTTCCCTGTAGTTCATTTTATGCCCTGAAAAAAAAAAAAAAAAATTACATCAAAATGATTTTCTACATTCCAGTGGCTTTGAGAAGACTCTTCCTAGGGGCCAAGCCCACCCCCCCCACTGGCCAACACACACTTGTGGATCAGAGTCTTAAGGATCCACATTTACCAAGGCATGGTGTTTTGGTTTTTTTTATAAGGAGGGATCTTTGCAGTTGCATTCATTTTAGGTGTCAGAGGATGCTGTCTGTTGTATTTCAGTTACACTTCCTGACTGACATTGTCATCTAGTTAACACAGAGATATTTTGCTGCAGTCAGATCTGTTACCAACATATGCTTCCCAAACGATTCTTCTGGCTTTGAACTAAGGAAGTTGTGTGTCCATGTCTATCTAGGGAAAAAGTTTGTTTTATCTTAGAAAATCAAAAGCAAGATAAGGGATGGGGCAAGACTACTGGAAAAAAAAATGCAAGACTTGTCAGAGTCCTGGGTTACATAGTAAAAACTAAAGCTTTTTCCTGAAGAATTTTGCTCCAGAAACACAAAGATAGTATGTCACAGGTTAATCTTCCTGTATACCTGGACAAAGGTATAACTAAAAACTACAAGCTTCTCAAAAAGCCCAAGCTGTTACTTGCTACTAATCTCCACTTACAGAAATACCTATCAAAGATTTTTACAAGCAGCAATTAAATCTGTGCAGAACATTTTTAAAATATACAAACATTAAGCCCATTTTAGAGATGTGGAAACAAAGACAAAGACGATGTGAGTTAGACATTGCAGCCGGCCCGAAGGCATGAGCAGAACCCAAGAACCTGGGTGCTCGGTGGGGTCGGAGCACCACTGGGTGCACCACAACCACCCGAACCGCCCGTGGAAAGCAGCAGCTCACGCTGATACACAGGGGTCTCCGATACATTATGGATGAGCTGCTGTTGAATTTCATATGAAGTAGCACAAACCTGAAAACATAATATGATTTGCACTACGGTTTTGATAACACAATGAAACTAATTAAAAGCTGATCATTACCAATCTTTGCAAGCGCATGAAACAACCATTTAAGCAGAGACAATAACCTTTCTAAGGGTCTGCACAATCTAACATCCATGATTTCACACTTTCTTTTGTGAAGTGGTTCTTCCTGTAATTAGCATCAGTGCCGTTAGAAGTCAAAGATGAAAACTCTTCTCCACAAGCAGGAGTCAGATTTATAACAGTATAAATCCATTAAATACCTTTTTTT
>NW_010155030.1:0-1458 GCF_000699245.1 Pterocles gutturalis | reverse complement strand
GGGCGGGTCAGAGATGGAACAAATGCACAAGCAAGACCTTCAGAGCTGCATAACAGATGCTGGGGATTAAAACACTTCTCAGGGAGAACTACCAGTATCATCTGGGCCCTGATGAATACATGAATGTGTAGCTCTGACAGGCAGACAGGGAGAGGTGTCGATACTGACAACATTTGATCTGGGTGGCACTGGCTCATGTCAGCTGCAGTTTCTCGGGTACCTCTCAAACACACCCTGCACAGAAGTTTGAAGATCGATTCTGGCCTTAAACTGCATGAGGACTGCAGCAGTCACCCTCACAGAAAGGCATCAGCCTTCAGAGTAGAAATATGCACATGGACTGGTACCTCAAGAAAAAGCTCTCTGCTCCCAACAGTACGTACACCAGCAGTATATTCTCCAGACACCATTATGTATCTATCATCCCAAAATAAAACTCATAGCCATGGACTTGCAGAAATTGCACTATCATCATTGCCTCCAAGTCTCTCATATAGATATTTCCTATTTGGCAAAGAGCAGGCTTGGTAATTGCTGAAACTAGGTAAGCTTTGAGTACTTACAAGAATAACCAGAGCTTAATCAAGGGAGGGTAAAAGTTTGATAACTCTTGGGGCAAACCCTGCATCCCTAGGAGAATCTCACACTTCCAGCTATAGATCTTTGAAACTATAAAAAATTTACAGCCATCTTTAGACCCATAAGAATGATATATAGAGGACATGGCCACTGAATGCTATTGTAGAGCAAGAGTCAAACTTTTGCTATCCATACTACAACAGCATAAGAAAATGCAAATGGAAATCATAGCAAAATGTAAGTGTACCTACTAATTATTTGTTTTGCTTGCTTTTTTATCTCCATAGGAAGGCTTCCCTATGAAAGAGGAGAAAGTTTATCCAGCTTGGGTACTGGCCATCTGTGTGCTGTTAGCTGTCCTTCCTTGTGTGTTTGTACCTCTGGTAGCACTCTTCCATCTGATTAAACGAAGGTGCAGAAGCAAGGACCCAAGCTTTGTACCACCAGAAGTGTTTTCATTTCAGGAGGCTAATAGCAACATTTCTCATACAAACAAATAAATACCCATTGTATCTGTCTGTAAGAAAAAATAAGACAGACTTTGTTAGACATGACTAGCCATAGTATGGTATCATCCAGCCAAGCTGGTTTATGCAGTTCATATGCTTACAGCCAATCACTGGTACTCTATAATAAACAGCACTGCTACGTTTCCTTTATTTTCAACCAATATTTACCTTGTCCTTCCTACATCCTGTCCTGAATCCTACATACCTGTCAAGTATCAGCCCCATTGCTTTAACCCTTTTCACGCATTACCAACTTCATTTCTCTCTCCAGCCAGACTTTAAACTTGGAAAGCCTGCTAGTTATTACAAGTGCCCTCAGTCTTCCTTCACTTCTCTTCTAAAAAAAAAGTCACAGAATCACAGAATCACA
>NW_010155029.1:0-1433 GCF_000699245.1 Pterocles gutturalis | reverse complement strand
TATTCTGTTCTATTCTGAGCTGCAGACCTCAAAACCTGCTCTTCTGCAGAGGGGGAAGGCAGCAAGTTGCACGGACAGGTTCTTGCCTATATCTGGTTGTAGAAAACTTGGCTGTAGTGCTGTCTACTTCCTAGATGCCAGGAAAAATGGGTGAAGGCTAGCTGCCCTCACCAGTTCCTTAACTAGGAGCCAGCTGGAAGAATGAAGGTGTGACAGAAGCCCAGGGAAATACAGTTGGGAAGATGTCATGCTTGCCTGGCTGTGAGGTCTACAGAAGGAAAATGGGAGAAGGCTCAGTGAAGAAGCTTGTCTGTAAGCCCACACTATTACCCCAAAGTTTTGCTGGAGACAACAACAACCTGCTACCAAGTGTGAGCTATACATGACCTCTATGCCATGGCTGCTGGTGTTGAATATCTCACAAGGTATTTAGAGTGCAAGTGGGTCTGCTGCATGAGTTGAGGCAGGAGCAGTTTGGGACAAGGTGAAGTTGTTCAGAGAAATAAATCTCAACAGGTTTAGGTTTTATGGTTTGTGGATTTCTTTGCTCTGAACCGAAAACAAACCAAGAAGACTGGATAGCTCTGATTAAAAACCATGCTCCATATGTTTTTCCTTCAGCAGAATTTTCTCCCTTTCATAGTCAGTGGTTACAATGTGCTGCTGTGATTCCACAAAAGCTTCAGAGGAAGGTAATAAGCAAGAACATTTCAAGTTGTTTGAGAGTCCTACAGCGTTCAAGGCCAAGACAGGCAGAAAGGCAGTCATACAGTGCTCTGAGATGGCCACAGATTTCATTTTTATTCCTACCATTGGATCACTTTTCCTAGAAGGTAGTAACTATAACAGAAAGGAAAAAGGGAGAAATTACCAATCCTAAATTAATAATGTCTGGAGGAAAGTATACCGAGTCGCTTGCTGATTTCAGTCTTGTCTCCAAGTGCGTCTCTCCGTTTATGTGTAAATTGGAAAAGGAGAATAGTGGAAAGCACTTTTGTTGCTGGGATTGTTTGCAATATTCAGGCTCATTTGAGGATTAATTTTATTTTATTTGCTTTGCTACAGGTTCCTCTCGGTTGCTGCAAAAGCTGGCCAAATGTTATTTGCTGAATAATTTATTGAGTGTTATTTTTGGAATAAAACATGTAATTCCTATTAGAAATCCAACTAATAGAACTAACCTAAAAATTCACAGATTTTATTAAATTATTTGACAGACTTTCACCGAAGGTTTGGAATGAAATATTGACTCTTCAGCAGGCTAAGATCATATCCCCAGCTGTCTCCACTATACAGAAGCTGAGTTCAGCATCCAGCTAAATCAGCAAAGGCCTGGAGCTGATCTTAGAAACCTCTGCTGATCACCACCAAATAAACTTCTTCACTTCTGGCAGCCTTGGCTTTACATTTGTCTTAAAAAAAAAAAAAAAAAA
>NW_010155028.1:0-1438 GCF_000699245.1 Pterocles gutturalis | reverse complement strand
GGCTACAGCCGCGGCGGGCGGGGCGGCGCGGCGCGTGACCCACCCGTGGGCATCCAGCTGAGGTTTTAATCAGAAAAGTAAAGACACACTACATAAAATTAAAACATTACTGAGAAACACATTTAGCTGTTCGCTATTATAGCCACATCTCTTGCTGCCGGGCCCAGAACACGTGTCGCAGCTTGTTTTAAATTTCTGTTTCATCTTTGAAAGTGCTTTGCTGCAATTCTGCACACAAACCAAATGACGAGACGAAAAAACTTCCACACCATAGTACTCGTTAAAATATAAATCAGTCGACCCATAGCTGTAATTTGAAAACCTGCCCTTACAGGATGGTTCTCAGAGATCTCACTGGGGCTGGGGGGAAGCCTGAACCCTTCTGCAGAGCACCATTGCCAGATACAGGCTCTTGCTAAACAAATCTAAGGCGATGTTGATTGCCACGGCCTTCTTGTCAGGGAAGCCAGGGAAAACACTGTGCATGTGTGTTGGGTAGCACACAGAAAGTTGCCCGATGTCTGTTACATGCTGGTTGGCACTCGCCTGTGAAGAATCCAGGTACAAGCTGATCGTCACTGCCATGGTCACGTAACATGGTCCCAGCTACTTCGTGTCTTTGGGGTCCTGTTGCCAGCAGCTGAAGTGGGAAATCGGCATTTGCTCTCAACTGTGGCACGCATGAAGGCTTTTCAATTATGATTTGAAAAGAAAGAATCACCCCCCTTTTCATCTCCTTATCGTGATAAGGCTAAAGCTCGGTCTGGTGAAATGCTGCCAGCTCCAGCAGAACGTCTGCTCCAGTACCTCAAACATGAGTGGCACACAGAAATATTAACTGAAGCTTTCTGCTTCAGAATGGCTTTTAAAAGCAAAAAGACCACCCGGCTTACAGGCTAAGTGTAGTGGTAGCGCTGTTATTCAAGTGACTTGAGCCTTCAGGAGGAGGCAAGGTGGGAAAACCACTGCCAAAGATATAAACTGGTAGAAAACAGGATCAAGCTTTGAGAAGTCTGCTGGTTCTGCAGCGCTACCCTGAGAAACGAGGGACTGCTTTGTGCGATCTTCGTTATGCTAGGTAAAAGCAATGCCAAGGTTTAGAAACTTTCTGATCACAGTTTTTAAGTTAGTCCTGTACGGCAGATAGTGTTTTAACACAGCACTGGAGGAAGAGAATGGAACGCAAACTTCTTTCACAGTTACAAAAGAAACCGCGCAGCTGGTATGAACCAGAGTGTGCCTGGTCACAAGAGAAGCAGAATTGCTTAAGGAAATTTCAGACTGCATTGCTGGTGAACATGATCTGAGTATGGAGTTCCTACTTCACTCCATTAACATCAAATCCAGTCTTTACAGTGATACTCAGGATCCTAAATACCAGAACAAGAAAGTAATATGACGAAAAAAGACTGCTCTGATACATGCGATCATGAAAGAC
>NW_010155027.1:0-1418 GCF_000699245.1 Pterocles gutturalis | reverse complement strand
AGTTTTCCAATCTGTGATGAACTTTTTTCCTTCCATTTGTTTCACTCTACTTCTGCCATCTATAAGCACACTTTTTTTTTCTTTTGTTATTGTTCTGTCTTAACCCAAGACAAGAATGAAGGTCATGCTTGTACTAAAATGCATATAATGAAAATTTGTGAAGTTGAGAGATTGAGAAAATGAATTGACAACTAAACCTTCCAAAGGTGAATGAATAAACAGCTAAGAATTTAGATATTTGATACTGGTAGGATGATAGAAAGTGCCTTTGCTAAATATGTCTGTCTATGCAGTACTCTTTTATAAGCCTATATATTTTACTCTGTCAGTTTTCCATTGGTTGCATGATTTTAAATGTGTAAAATATATGGAATGCAAAGCTGTCATGTTGTATTTGAGAGGCAAAATATTTTATCTTGGTCAAAAACTCTGTAAAAGAAATTGGGAAGTCAGTTTAAAGAACCTGAATCTCTCCAAGATGTGAAATCTTTGACTTCAAAATCTGACAAATGAACAGGCCTCAGTAAAAATGTAATGATGTAAAAATGCATATGTATTGGTCTTCTGTGAGTAATGGAGAGAATAACAGGGAGAAATAGGGTTTTTTTTTCTTGAATGTAGTATATTCTTTGTTCTCCTACTGTGAATCATTGGAATATGCTAAACATTTGAATAATACAAATGGAATTATTAATACCCATGATTATCACCCCAGGTTAGCTATATTATGTAAATACCATTTTTAATACAAATTGAGGTGGAGTAACCATATTGTGCAGTCTCTATTTTGGGGGAAATGCTGTTGATGTTAGACAAGCCTTTTTGGCAGCTCCCTGTGAACTGGGAACCAAAGCTCATGTCACAGCCTTTCAGTAGATGCACTTAAGGTGGGGAAGAGTTCAGGGCCTTGCTGGAAAGCATCCTGGCTCTCCCTCCTGCGTCCTTTCCTCTCAGGGATCTCCTTCATCAGATTGCAAGAAACTGAAGTGATAAACTGAAGCCTGATTTTCCCATGGGACAGTAATAATAATGTAGCTTGGGAGGAAGAAAGATGGAAACTGTGTTGACCCTTAAGACTGTCCTGAACACATCAGTGGTCAAAATAAATGAAGCATTTCCTATTAAGGATTAAGTGTTGTAAATGTGATGAAAGACTAGACGGGGGTCATAAAGGCAAACAATGACTGTGATCTGACTTAATCATCCTTATTTCACAAGTCAGTCAGTCGCCCATGCTGCTCTTTAAGCTCCCAAGGTGTATAAAACTGCTGGTGTTACTGGTGGATCCAGGCAAGAGGGGAGAGTGGCGGTTGTGACTGTGGCTCTTCTGCTGTTTACTCATCAGGCAGTCCGTGGCAGGTTGCTGAAATATGAGAGATCTCTGGGCATCTGTGAATTAAAAAAAAAAAAAAAAAAAA
>NW_010155026.1:0-1431 GCF_000699245.1 Pterocles gutturalis | reverse complement strand
GTGCTGCCTGAGAGTGGAAAAAGTGGCTAGACTGGCTGTGAACAGAGTCAGTCTGTGCTCTGGGTTTCACTCAACTGCAGCATACGCACACCCTTAGAACACATCAGTGGAACCACTTTGAAGCTACAATGGATACTTTAAATTTTCTCTATATCTTTGTTATTACCCATTAGTTGCTATCTTTACACACACTGTGTGTATGTCTGTTATTCACCAGGGTATGGCTGTTGTGCAAAGTTAAGCAGTTGCTTTTAGGAACCTGCTACTTTGTCTTATAAATGAGTCCAGTGACAAATTTTCCTCCTTCCATTCTGTTCCTGCTTCACATCTTTAAAAGGCTGGCGGGCTGCAAATACACCATCTTGGGTGGAGGCTGGTTAACTTATTCTGGAAAATAAAAGCACAACAAAACTTCTGAAATTACTACCCGCTGTGCAAACACATCAAATAAGTGTGCAACTTCCCTGCTGGATGCCTGATGTGTACCTATGGTTTTAAAATGAAAGCAAGAACAAACGAAGCAGAAGGATTGCACCTGATTTGCTTTTCACACTTGTGCTTGTAATTTAATTGTGTTGTGTGAAAGAGGGGGGGGGGTTAGTGTCACTGGAAATTGGGCACAACATTTCCAAGGACTCAAATCCTAGAGGTCATACCTGCTCAAAGTGCCACTCCGCAGCTAAACCAGAAACCTCTGAGATGTGTTATCTGCTGTTACAGCAAGTTCTTCCTGAGGCAGACTTCCAATTAACTGTCTGAAAGAAGTCCTGAACGTGTGCATCATTTACTTTATATTGTCAATACTTATCTGTAGATACTGCGTATACCGCAGAGTGCCATGGCAGGTGATGTGTCTTTATAATTGGACTGTCTAAGCCAGGTTGAATGACAAGGTCTATCTTTGATGGATTTTAATTGCATGTTTGCCTTTAATTCTTTATTAATGGATTTCTGATCCTGTTTTGAGATTCCTGTCCCTGATGTCAGATGAACCAGCCTGTATTTACCTGGTCTTCATCTTTGCCCTCTGCGGTCCACGGACCTGTCTCTGTGTCCCCCATACATTAAAGGCAAAGTGGGTTGGATGTTTTAGGTGAAATATCTGGGCTGCTTTTCCATCCTGTTACTGTTCTGCCTGGTTGCTAACAGAATGGCAAATACATCACCCACTTGCTTTAAACTGAGAAATACCAAACACCGGTACTTTATGGCCTGCAACAGGCCACTGCCACATTTTGAGCACTGCTTTTGTTCCTAATAGATTAAAATTTCTCTTGTATCATCCTTCTCTTTGTTAGTCATGTCTTTTTTAAGCTTTCTTTATCGAGATTGTATTCTCTTACATCAAGTTTATAGCAATTACCTATTTTGTCTTCCCATACGCATTGTTTTTATTTTTCAATTGCTTCCTTCACATCACTGATGCGCCTC
>NW_010155025.1:0-1416 GCF_000699245.1 Pterocles gutturalis | reverse complement strand
TTTTTAATAAAGTGTATTAACAAACTCAGAGAAATATTAAGAAGCCGTATGGGTAGAGAAAACAACTGTTCACAAATAAGCAGAATGAAGGCTTTCTAAAAATAAGAAAAATTAGTGCTATCTGAGATTCAAAATGGGAATGCCATGCTATAGTAACAGTTTCAAAGACAGATAGGAAATCTGTAGTGGCTTAACAGTGAGCCCTCTGGCTTCTAACTGTGCCAGTTAAAACAGAAGAGGCAAGCACCCTTTTATCACTAGTAGGCATTGGCACAAAAAGTAAAAACAGCTGATTTAAGGTTCTGCTGGATATTTAACAATGCACATCATGACTGTAATCATATATAATGTCCTAGATGCAAGATATTCAGAACAGTTTAGTGAAACTCACAAAACGTAAGTGGATGACATATCTGGAAGGCATGCTCCTGTGAAACACAGTGCAGGAGGATATTTATTGATCCCTAATTTGTTTTAGTTGCCATAATTACTTCAGTGTTGTATTACCCTATTTCATCTCTGAAAAGCATGCCATAGCTTGACTCTTATTTTTGCTAAGGTCCTTTACTCTGTCCATAAAAATGGACCTTCAAGTGGGTGCAATTCACTGTAAAAGAGCATTAGAGCCTCTAATTAAGAAACACAGAGCAGTAGCGATGTCATTTTTTTCCGGAAGGACAAACATACTGAGATATAAGAGAACAGACTGAATATGTCTGCTCCTTACCAGAGAAGAGAAATAATACTGCAAAGGATTCATTTTATTCAGAGCTGACAAATGATTTGGAGTGGCAATACCTGACTGTTGAACAAGAGTAACTGATCTTGTACACTCTGCTCTTTCTCATCCTTTATCACTTGATTCATTCATGGACATCATGTTTTGTATAGTTTCTAAACTAAAAACATTTATATAAATGCAGGTTGATATTCAGGATGTGTACTGCAACATGGTAAAATATCCACAAAACATAAATAGCTCTTTTCTCTCATAACATGCATCAAAACTATGTAATTAATGTCATGCAATATTTAATAAAACCATTGTGTTTAAAGGATAATTTATGAGATTAGAAGACCTATTAATCTTTCATTCTGACTCATCAAAGATGGAAGCTAATGTCTATTTTTATAGCACAAGATTGTATAAAAATCCCACAACTAAGAGTAATGCTCTTTTTAAAAAAGTTTTTGGTAACATACCATTAAATTAAAAAATGAGAACATTTTTGAAACATAAAATTCGAAATGGACAGTAAAACTCATTTTTTTCCTACAGTACTTTTGCCCTTAACTTTAAAATCAGTCAAAACTTTCTGTTTATGACACAACTTGTTAAAATTATACCTCTGTATTTTGAATGTAAAGTCAAAATACAGTTGTGTGAGGGAGTTGAGGTTGTTCAACCTGGAGAAC
>NW_010155024.1:0-1436 GCF_000699245.1 Pterocles gutturalis | reverse complement strand
CTGATGGTCAAAATTTTATATGGAGAGAGGGTGCAAGTGAGTTGCTGCTCGATTTGAGCCCAGTTTTCCCTGTAATCCTTCACCTTCCATCAGGTGGCACTCCGAATCCAGCAATGGGCTCCCTCACCTCGCAGTGGTGTGGACTGTAACCTTAATTAACGCTGGCGCGGGATGCTCTGATTCCTCTGGGCATCGAATAAGAACCAGAATGGAACTGAATGTAAACAAAAACTTGTAAATTGGTCATGCTGAAGGATGGGTGTGGTTTTTTTTTTAATGCTGACTAGTGGGATTAGTCGGCATTAGGTTTTCTGAAGGTGGGTTTTTAACGCTGTCCAGCCATACGGAGTTGAGCAGTGCACAGGGAGATAATCTGGCTATATTGCTGAGGGTGCTAAATAACCAAAGCACACCATAAAGTGTACCTGGAATGAGTAATTGAAAAGTGATTTTTACTGTAGGTTTTCCCCTGAGATTTGATGTGCTATCTTTTTCTTAAGTCTTTTGTGAGAGTTATTTTTTGATTCCTTTTCTTTACTTGTAGCTTAGAATCATGAGTATTTGGAAGTTTGTGTGTCATTCAGATCCAGGTTTGATACTGCTATGATGCTGGAGAATTATATTAGTGAATATTTATAACCTGCTGTAAAATACTATTTAGAATATTACATTACATGTCCTAGAATATAGCATATGCTTTACAAAGAAAATTAGTATAATTAACCATGCTGTAAAGGTGGCTGCAGGCCTCTCTTTCTATCAGGACACAATGTGACAGTTGAGAACTCTGATGTGCCTGTATTTTTGTGAGATCATGTAAATTAGGAGGAAGTGTAATATATGTAGACTGTACATGTTTCTGAAGTGTTTTATACTTGTATGTTCTGGCAAATGACTGTTGTTGAGTTTTTGGAGCCTTGTGAAGACTTTGCGTGGAATGAAACCAGAATGCAATGATGTGCCATGGGATAATGTTTTTATTTTTTTAATAGTGTGTGGCCATACAGCCATTTTATCAAGAATTCAAAATGCTTGAACAATGTCTTCAAGCAGAAAAGTAAATGTTATCCTTTCTTATTCTCCCATCCTGTGCTTGATGCAAAGCCTGTTCTCCAAGCAATGCTGATGTTGGTGCTGTCCTGTGTTGTAATCTAAGCACTGACGTGTCAGCTCAGAAATAACATTAATCTTCAATGCATGGAAACATATGATGCTTTAAACTTTTCAGGTCTCCAGTGTGCACTGTTTTAATGAGAACAGACAGTATCTTTACACTGCACATTAGGTTTTACTAGTCTTCTGAGGCACAAGTAAAGCTGTTTAACTAAAGCTTGAAAAAACAAGGTAGTTTTATGTGCTTTCATAGTGACCAGCTCTAAAATGTAGAACGTGCATTTCAGAGCCGAACTACGTACAACATTCAGTTTCCTTCAAAT
>NW_010155023.1:0-1452 GCF_000699245.1 Pterocles gutturalis | reverse complement strand
TTGACACCAGAGAACTCTTCTAGAGAGCAAGGACAGTACACCACCTTATAAATGTTAGTCTCAAATAAATTCTCAAATTTTGCTGCAAGTATTTAAAAACTAACACCCAGAGTAAGCAACTGTTATTGCTTTGAAGATGATAAGATTTTAGACGGATATATTTGACAAAGTGTGCAGTAAAGAAATGATACGTTTCTTGGATTTTTTTTCCTTTTTACTTTCTCCATTGTTTTCATGATGACATACTATGAAAGAAGGATTTCAGTTCAATAATTCTGTTTGTTCTTAATATGTACTTACTGTATGCCAGGCAATTTACTAAACTGGTGCCTCTCCTTGTGTTACACATGTGAAATGTTACCTACTTAGATGTTTGAATATAATTGTGTTTTCTCTTTGCGTCCTCAGTTGAGCTAATAAAAGTCTTACTTCACTTTTTTAATGTAGGAAAGTAAAGTTGTTGTCATTAGACATTAGAGAGTTTTTGAGGTGGGAACTGTGTTAATTACTGAGTTCTGTTTTTGATAATTCTGTGAGCATGGAGTTCTTACAGACTCTTAATGTCCTTAAGCCATGTATTTCTGAAGATACAGAGTGATAGCAGCGTCAGAGATGGGAGGGATGCAGCAGTTCACTCACTGTAGAACAACACATATAGCAATCCCAATGCTCAAATGTTTTAAGTCCAGGAGTTATCTGAGTTTTCAGAATAATAAATTCATTTTTCTTGTGCCAACTTTTTTCTTTTAAGAAAAAAAAAAAGTCAAACTAGAAGGAGCATGAAACTGGGCCAGATCTCCTGACTAAGCCACTATAGGCTTAGTACTGTATATTGCACTAAAACAAAAATAACAAATAGAGCCCATGTTGATTTTAAGGTGCCCAAGGAAGAGTTAATGACTTTCCTGGGAAGATTATTTCAAATTTGAAGACACAACCCATTTAAACATTTTTCTGAATCCTAACTTAAATTTATCTAGGTTCAAATTCCAAGACTCACTTCTTTATTTACCATTTTCAAAATTCAGTCCTCTTTTTCTGGCTTACTTGCCCTTTTTCCAACTGTATACTATTTCCTCTAGTCAAACTAAAATGTTCACAGCCTAAACACCTATCCAAGCCAATCTATGCATCAGCTTAGTCATTGTTCCTCATTACTGTGCTGCCTTTGAGGATATTAAATAACATAAAAGAGATGTGGGTCACTCCAGAACACTAATATATACATCCTCAATCACTGCTAATTTCTTTTCAGGTGACTGTTTTTCTGCTCTTGAAGTTTATTCAGTGTTAAGTGAAATTTTAAGGCAACTTGAATCAAGAAAATGTTCAGAGGTTATTTTGGCAGTGTCTTGTTCTATACCTACATTAGAAACCCCCTGTGGTCGTCATGGACAAAGGCTGTATAAACAGATGAATATCTTTATTATTATTATTATTATTGTTATTATT
>NW_010155022.1:0-1451 GCF_000699245.1 Pterocles gutturalis | reverse complement strand
TAAAGTTACAGGCACAGAAACATACCCTCAGGAGCTGTATGGGATTTTGTCTTTTAGTGCTGCCTGCCCAGAGACAGATGACTTTCCCTTCCTCCAAAAAAAATCCTGCACAATTAACTTTTCAACCAGTGAAACAAAACCTTAGAGAACACAACAAAAGCCCTTCTTACAGAAGAAATTTAGCAATTAGATGTCTTCTGAAGATTATAAAATGGCACATCTTATTATGACCTCAGCCTGTCTGTCTGGCTACACTGGCAAGACAGAGCTGAGATGCAAGGTGAGTCCTGGTTCTTCTTGCAGAGATCAGAATAAGACAAATATTGCTCTTCCCCCACCTAGGATCTGATAATTGTTGAGTGCCTTCTCAAAAATACCCTGCATCTCTGCTAATGCACCTCTTCAGATGGAAGCATCTCCTGTACTGTATGGTCCTAATATGTCCCTCAAGCACTGAGGTCAGTGGAGTTGCACAGCAGAGCAGTGGAAGGAATACAGTTATTATGTGTGCAATTGTATATTTAAAACATACTGTCTATCACTACATTCATGTATGCATTTTATCTTTAAGCTATGTCTTCCGCACAAGCGTATCTACACACAGGTAACTGCACTGACATAAAAGCTAATGAATTTTGCTCATAAAAATATACCAATATGGAAAAGCCTGTAAAACACTGAGTTCTCTTTCCTCACTTGGTAGAAAGTTCTCACCTTTAATCCACATTCACAAAACCACCTTACTGTTTTTTTAAAGACAACAAACACGCTAACCCTACTGTATTCTATAAACTTTGACATCACCATGTAATATCATAAAAATGACACATTAAACATTTCATAATGCAATCTTTTGCATATGAACCTCCCACCAGATATTCAGGTATAGTCCTGTTATAACATCTATATCCCAATTTCAAAGATGTTGCTTGTTTCCTTTTAAAATATGTAGAAACACAAGCATGGTGCTACAGACTTCAAGATAACAATAATCACTATTACACGACATTTTTGTAAGCACACAATCCTGAATACAAAAGTAATACAAAATAGCTGATGGGAGACATTTATTAGCATTCTCAAGTAATTGGAACTACCAAGGAAGACAATAGTTGATATATTTAAATGTTTGAACAGCTTGATGAAATAGTTAAGAAAATTTTATATCTCTAAGAATGATTTGTGGACAGTTTATGATTCAAAATAATAATTTGTAAATACAATCATTGTTATGATAAATACATAATTGAAATATTCAGTTATCATAATTCTATTTCAAGTGTCATATATACACTGTTCATAGTGTCTGAAACACGTTCACATTGTGCCAAATCAATTCACAAGTTTAAAGAGTTCTCATATGCATGTTGTTACCAAGTCATCTAAACTTCTTGTCTCTTTAAAGTAATAAGTGAATGAAACATTTTTCTCTATGAAAAACACATATGTAC
>NW_010155021.1:0-1450 GCF_000699245.1 Pterocles gutturalis | reverse complement strand
AATAATAATAATAATAATAATAATAAACCAATAATACTAATGTTAAGACTAAGAGAGGAAGGGAGAAAAATAAATATTTCTCTTCTCGTATGATGCCTGGACATTCACAACTCAGAAAGACAACTTTCAAAGCTAGAAGTAGTATTTTTGTTTTGAATACCTTTCATGGATATTTTCGTGTTCATTTCTTTGGTTTATAGAATGTTTTGTCCAATCACATTTGAACAACTCTAAAACTTTAGCATTCATGATATCCTGTGGCAAGGATCTCAACCATCTCAATATGTGTTGCAGATAACGGTACATCTTTATGCTTTTTCTGAACCACGTTGCCTGCTCATTTTGTTAGATGCTCTTCTTTATTGAGAGAGAAAAAAGAATCATTCACTGTTCATGTTCTGCATACCATTCATGACCTTATACGGCTTTCAGTAATATCCACCCACATGCATCTTGTCTTCAGTAACAGTCCTAGGCTAAATTCCTTGTTGGGAAAACTTTTCAGATTGCTCAGTGACTTTGTTTCCTTTATCTATTCCTTTTAAGTCATAAGATATATAATACAATAGTGGAAGTGTTTCATCCCAAGTTCCCTAAGAGTTCTTACGTAAATGCTATCTGGTCCCATAGTGTTCATTTTGTTGATTTTTAAAGTGGTTTCAGCCACTGCCACTTCACTGCAAAATGCTTTTTCTGCCTCATCTGCATCAACTTTCAGAAAAAAACTGTTCCCAGATGGGAACATGAGCCCAATATATTTAAAGTTTTCTACTGCAGCTCTGTGTTTTCTAGGTGTTTCTTTACTTTGATTGTTTACTGACACTATTAACTCTATTTCAGGCTTCCTGCTCCTGAGATGTTTCAATGCTATTGGCATCATCCTTCTTGTGCTGCTACAGTCATCACTGGAGCTTATTTTCCATTTTCCCACATGGACACACCTTCAGCTTTCTGAAGAATATCTTCTGAACTAAATAGACTTTATTCCACCCTTCTTCTACAGCAGAGAGTTTTAATTTTAGCTTTCCTTAAGTCTTTTTGTATTCATTTTTTTCTGAGACACCAATACCTATGTGCTTTAACACCCTCCACTCTGCCTGTGTACATTTCACTCTTCTGACAATACCGTTTAATTTCTTCTTGATTTTATCATAATTTTTTATGGAATTATCATTTTTTCATATTTTTCTCTTCCAGCAAAAAAACTATTGCAGTGCACATTTTGACTTTTGTTGCTTTGGTAAGAATGGTAAATGTAAATACACTATAATCATGGACACATTGATAATAAAATTTTGAATCAAGCTTTGCACTTGGCTCATTTCTTTCTTTGCTTGTAAATTTACCTGTGATAATTAATACTGTTCCATTTCAGGTGTCTAAAAATGTATATTTCCCATTATGTCTTAATGAGTCCATGTTAATTTAGCTGTCTGTGTCTCTCTCTGTG
>NW_010155020.1:0-1451 GCF_000699245.1 Pterocles gutturalis | reverse complement strand
TCCACATTGATCTTCACAGTGGAGCAGCTGCGTATTCCTCATCTATGAGGACTGTAATGATTTCTGCTTTCCCATCTTTAGTGTGATTGTAGATTATTCTTCATATACAATAATCACAAATCAAATTTTAATTCTTTCTGGCACTGTTGTCAGAGTGATACCTAGAGAATTTCATAGGTAAGTTGTGTGCTGTCTACAACTATGTATCTTCCAGATTTCTGTTTGCCTTCCTAGTGATTTTAAATGAGTAGTATTTACACTGAAAGCCTCTTCCTTCTATTAGCCTTTCTTTCACAGCAAATCCAACTGCTATGCATATGGTGAAACTCTTGAATCATAATACACAGATTTTCCTGGAGAGATCGTATCTTCAGTAACAAATTATTCAAGCCATGCACCACTTTTACGCTGTCTTATTTGCTGCCCTGCTCTTTGTAGGTTTTGGGTTGGGGATGGGATTTTTTACAGTCTTTTCAATAAGGAATTAGGGTGCTCTGAAATTCTAACAAACTCACACACGTTATACTAACATTATAGATACCTTAAAAAATCAGAGCAGTGGAGGACCTGTGTCACTTTTTCTGAACTGAGTCACCTGAATCTACTTTTCCAATATTAAGACTCCCTTGAAACTTCCACGGAAATATAATTTCTTTACTAAGAAAAACAACTAATGGTACACAAATATACATTTTTATTAATTAGTACTGTTTCATTCAGATCTAGTATTATGATTTACAGGATGTCTTGAGATAGGGTTCAAATTTACAGAACTGAAATAGTGGCCAGGTGACAAAAGCCTTTTATTGGGTGAGCAGGGTCCCCTGCACTGTTGTGAAAAGAGTTCACATACACATTGCAAGATTTCTCTGGAGCTGTATGATCAGGAAACTTGTATTTGATCTTTAAACTCCTTTCCAGCATTTTTCTTTTGTGCTTGAATTCCAAAATAGTTTTTGTATATTTGTTAATAGTGGTGACAGCTGCAGCCATACAGCAAGCGAAGGAAGCCCATGCGAGGCTATAAACAAAAAGGTTTATCAGAAATTAGCAGAACATTTTCATATCCAAGTCCTTCATTTTATTTTTGAAAATGTTGCATACATGTGATTGTATGTGTGTATATTAGGGAAAAAGGAGCATGGTGAGTGAAGAAGAAAGATTCTTGGTTAATAATCAATTACCATGTTACCTGAATTATGTAGTTGACCTCTACATACTGGGTATAATATTCATATTTAACATTCCTGTTTAATTAAAACCTACCTCCAGTTTCTCTGTTTACTCTACTTAGAGCTTAATATCAGAAACAGGAACTATAAAAAATTGAGGGTGCATAGAAAATTAAAAGGTGCAGTTATTGAGACTACAAATCTCACAGGTGACACTGAGAAAAATGTGTGCCAGTTATCCAAAAGGGTTAAAAAGAGGAGAGGAGAGGAGAGGAGAGG
>NW_010155019.1:0-1449 GCF_000699245.1 Pterocles gutturalis | reverse complement strand
ATAATAATAATAATAATAATAATATGAAATCTCCTTTCTTTAGTATTTTCCTAGTCAAACAAGGCCAAGTGAATTAATACACAATAAGGAATGATCAAAATTCAAAGACGAAATTGCACAAGGCAGTTAGATAATAAGGTGTCATTACCTATGGTTATTCTGTTATCTATGTCACTATCTATGCACATTAATTTGCTCCTTGCATTTAGCTACTTTACATTAGTGTCCCTCAGCAGCTTTCCACACCAATGCTTGTAAGAGAAAACCAAGGACTCTCAAAGTGCAGGAGTTGGTTGCTTTTAAGCACTAGAGGCAGTTAACTTCCTTGCCAGAGAACTCACCTTGTTCATATCAAACGTGCGGAACATCTGCTCAATGTACTCATTGGCCTCTGGATCCAGCCCTCGAAGCCCAAAGAACTGTTTGAATTCATACTCCGTTAGCTGCCCAGAAGGACACTCCGTCATGAACTTTTTGTACCAGTGGTGGATCTCAACAGCCTGCAGATCATCCACTGTGGAGCTGCTGTTGTTCCCCATGCGTACGCGTGCTCAGAATGATGCTACGGGAATGATCCTCTTCCTCCTGCTGCTCGCACAGCACTGCCGTCTGCTCCTGCCCACGTTCGACATCAGTGTCAGCTGAGTGAAGGATCTAGCTTTCCACAAGCCAATTATAAATGTTAGTCTGCTTGGATTTACAAACCTGGAAGTTTCAATGATACAGTCTTCTTAGAATGGAAAAGAGGTGCAAGATAATCTAGCAAATCGCGGCTATTTCAGGAGCCAGATCAGAAAGGGTGAGAAGGTTAATCAGACACTGGCACCAGCAGCTGTCTGCTGTGGCACGCTACCCTATTTTTAACCTTGATATAACTATGCATGAAGATAAAAGGAAAGGCTACAAGATGTGGGATGTGAGGTGAAGTAAAGATCTGCTCCTCTAACTGGATTTGAGAGTCTCTTTTATCAGAGAGAAATGTTGGATAACTTAGTGTCTAGGACCAGAGAGTGTTACAGAAGAAGCCCATCCTAAATGTTGGGCTGTGTGGGAAAAAGTGCATCTCATCTCCACACACAGAAAGGGGCACAGAGGAACAACAGCAGGTGGGGGAACCCCAATAACCCCTGACCTGGCTAATCCCAGAGCCACCACAGAAGTCCAATCAACCCATAAAAGGCTCATCTGCACAAACAGGAAGGAGCAAAAAAGAGAAAGCCACAGCCTGGGGAACCCAAATAACCCTGTAAGAGAAACTAAGCCCCTGTCCTGCCTCCTTCCGAGGCTGTCCTAGGGGAGCCTGGAGGTGACACCCCTCACGATGAGGCAGTGGGAGAGGTGGTCTATGGAAATGGCCGGGGCTGGAGAAACGTCCAGGGGCTGGAGAAGTGGCCAGTCAGGGGCTGGAGAAGTGGCCACTCAGAGGCTGGGGAAGTGGCCAGACAGGGG
>NW_010155018.1:0-1440 GCF_000699245.1 Pterocles gutturalis | reverse complement strand
ACTGAACTCGTAAATGGTACGGGTATCTGGTCTGGCCACCACATACGCATATTTCTTAGACAGTATTTTCTCTTCAAATGTATACTGAGATTTTTTCCTGTGCAATTTTCTTCTCCCTTCATATGTGAATGCCAAGCTGGGCACCGCTGGGTGCAGAAGGTGAGGGATTTGACTCCTGTAACTTCAGATGCCTACCCTGGGGAGACACACCTTGGGCTGTCTTTAGCGTCAGCTGAAAGAAATGGTCATTCCTGGGGCACAGTGACTCTGAACTAGTCTTACCCACTAGGTGAACTGAACACTCTTCCCTGTTAGGTAGGTAAAGTGCCTACCTCAGGACATGGAAAATCACGCTTTAGAAACAACTAAGACCTGAAGTCACCTTCAGTGACTGCCAAGAAGGTCTAAAAAATCTGAACTTAGTCATATTAATACTCCCTAAGAGGCCAAATTTAGTCCTATTGAATGGCTCACATGACTACCAGTTACTGTTATGACCGGGGTACTTCTTACCCTAAGGTAAGCAGGACAGGATTAATGTACCAAGTAAGTCTTAATTTTGGGGTCTTCCTTGGACTTGTCTGAAGCATGGGCCTAACTTGTATGGTGACTTTAAAACCTAGGGACTGCATAGCAAATGAACAAGCAGTGCTCCGCTCTTAGGAGAGAAATAAGGATAGAACATGTATCTGAATAGCGAGGGTCGGGGTTGTTGTTTTTTTTTTTATATAAACAGATTATTTTTATTTAGAGTGGGGCAGATTTACCCTGTCTTCTGGAACTGTTCGTAGCTGTAATCAAAGGGGAGATATTGCAGAGGAAATTAGGAGCAGGCACTCCTGCGAGCTCAGTGTCAAGTGATAAGCTACACAAAAGGTTACAAATTAAAGAGACTCACTCTTTGACAGGTGGGAAAAGTATGAAAGCAACATAATCTAGAATTCATGTCAAAAAATAATAACTTTTAGACACTGGAGATCCCTGCAACAATTCTGAAAAAAACTTACTATCAGCCATCGCTGGTTCCATAAAGAAAATAAAGGAAATGTATATATGTAAGATTCTTTTGTTCTTTTCCAGGACTGTGATTTTTTCTTATCTTGTGGCTACAGCTTTCCCTAAGAGAAAATAATTACCAAAAATAAGGCTAGTTTTATGACATCATTAATTGTATCGTGAAAGCTGTCTTAAAAGACTGTCTAGGGGATTTGGCTCTGAAAAACATAATTAGAAAAATCTGGAATTTTACTTAAAATAGTTACATTTTTTTGAGACAATTGTAAGGATAGCTTTGCACATAAAATGTTTGCTATTTGCAGTCAATCCTATTTCTCAAATTTATTTAAGGACAAGTAAAATAGCTTCATAACTCTAGTTTTCTAATTTGAGGTCTTCTGAATTGTGTGTTGAAGAAGACTGTAAATATTGTCTTTTTTTTTT
>NW_010155017.1:0-1436 GCF_000699245.1 Pterocles gutturalis | reverse complement strand
TATAGTAATTAAAGTGTAAGAATTGTAGAGCAGTACGCAATTATGTCACAAAGGAATAATACTCTTCTGTGGTTTTACTACATATTACTCATACTAATAGCATCCATAATAACATAATACAGTTAGAACAAATACAAGGCAACTATGAATTACTGGGCTGTAATACCACTGAGGAGCTTCTTAGGAGGTCATAAAGCATGAAAGCAAAGCTTGCCTACTTCATGTCGTCATTAGGACATCAAGGTGGAAACGTAGTCCCAAATTCAGCATTTGTGTTTTATTTGTTTAATTTTGAACACATATACCTATGTCTTGAATTCATGTATGCCTCAGGCAGTTGTTTCATATTTATCTCCACATTTCTGCTTCAGCAGCTTCCTTTTTAATTCCCTGTTATTTTATTTTTATTTTGTCTCTGAAGACCTCCATTTTAATTCCTCAAGATGGCACCAGGAAAAATAGAAGGAAGGGTTTCCCTGTTGCAGCATTGTCATATTGTGATACGTTAAATGCATGCACAGGTATGGGTCATGTTACAGTGCTAGCTATGATTAGTATATGTTTAATGAAATTTTGCAGTGTCTGATGGCTGAGTCTTCAGCGAGTTGCAATATTGTTACTATAAGTGCATTGTTTGATGAATGTGGTCTCATTCCAAATTTTTCTCTATAACTGAGCATTTTTTTTTTAAAAAAAGATCTTGACAATTAATCTGTTTAAATTGACTGATTTTTTTTCCTTCCACCTCCTTTTTTCCTGATTTCCAGTTGAAAAATCTTCCATGAAAACAGCATTACTTACTTTTGAACATGTGTAGCAACTGTAAAATATAATTCATAGTTTCGCCATTTATTGTGTTATGATTGTATTTTCTAGCTTTTATAATGTTGTTGTGGCTCTTCTTATACAATTTAATTCTATTATAATATTTTGGATGTAAAACCATTCTTATTAGTAAAGTGTAAACTATAGTTTGTGTTAAGGTGCTTTAGACTTAAATTAGCATCTTCTCTGTGATGCCATTGCAGATTGTGTAAATTCCTATATCTGTAAATTCATATTCAGAGAAACTAATTTATTAACCAAATAAGGTAGATGTGAATTTTGGGTCTATTATGATAGAGTAAAAGAGAAAGTTAGGATACATAACTAGCTTTTCTTCTGATGAATAAATAAGAGGTGAGATAGGTGCACTGGAGTATTCAAAGCATGACTGAGTTACTAAAAGGGGAGTTACTGCACCTGAGCTAGTAACCACATGCTCATAACAATTTGAAGTACTGTGGTAAATTAATCCTTGATAAAGCTCCATTTGAAGTACTGCAGCTAAATTACTTTAGTCTGTTGAACCAGTACCAGGCTAGAGTTTGAATGAAGTAAGCTCTTATTTATGTTGAGCTATTTGAGATCACAGAATCACAAAATCACAGAATGTT
>NW_010155016.1:0-1416 GCF_000699245.1 Pterocles gutturalis | reverse complement strand
GTGAGGCTGTTGGGGCATTTTGTTCTGAATCTGTGAATATTGTGATCTTGAAGGTGGGTAGCTAGCCAAAAATTTCAAGCTGATTTTTTTTTTCTTTAAGTTTTTGGCTTCTGTTTAGACAACTGGATGAAATGGGCACCTGTCCACATGTTCTAGGCACTTAGCATCGCTGTCTGCCCTTCTTTGTCTGCACAGACCTACATTTATCCTGCTTTAAAACAATAAGCAGGGTTGGGTGGTTCCACAGCAGTATTTGCAAACACTGAAGTACTGGGCATGTTCAGAATAAATATGAGGGCAAATAATTGGGCCACAAAAATGGGCTGAGTAATAAATGAACCCATCAGCCAAAACAAAAATGGGATAATCCTTCTCTTAATGTTGATTCTTCTGATAACGGTGGCCACTGATAAAAGCCCATAGCCTGGTTCTTAGCAGTGCTGAGTCAGAATTAAGGCAATTGTTCTCTGTGGTTTGTTCATCAGGTAGATTATAGTAAAAACTTCTGGGATTTATAGCATAAGGTTGTGCTCTCAAAAGGTATCCCATGTGGTGAAGGGTGCCCAGGATCACAAAGGGCAATGAAAGAGGTTTTAGGTGCATGTTGGGGTCACTCTCTCCCCTTGATAGACCAGCCCAGTCCAGACAGAATTCATTGGTTATTCCAAAAGACTTTGTGGAGTAATCGGGAAGAGAAATCCTACCAGAGAAGTAGTTTCTGCACTGGGTAGTAGGTACAACACAGTTGCACCCCTGGAGGACTATGTACTGTGGTTTGTCTAATTTAAATATGCCAGTTTAGTGACTTAGATGTTGTATTAATGAAGGCTTAAGTTTATTGTCTTTGCTGGGATTAGTGGCATTGGGGTAAAACTTACTGCAGCTGCAGCACCCTCACCCCTGCTGCTGAGTTTGTTCAATTGCATGGCCCTGGTTTTTGTGAGTCCTCCATCACAAGGGTAGAGGAGGAAAAAATTGTAACTGGAAAACAGATCATGTTGCATTTCTCCATCTTCACTCCAGCTGCCCTTGATTACCTGGAACTTGTCTATTGAATTGGATGAGAAATTGAAGGCCACCTTAAATGCTCCTAACTCGTGGCTGTGACTTGCAGCATTCTACCACCCGAGTTGGGCTGCTGTCAGGGCAGGGTGGCTGCAGCAAGGGCGAGAGGGAGCCGAGAGGGAGGAGGGCGGGAGCGGGGCAGGGGCACGGTGCTGCGGTAAGGATGAATCTCCGAAGGAGCAGAGGGGCAGGTCTCCAAGAACGAGGTCGTCAAACCCACTCCAGCAGCACACAGACGGCACCAGACCTGGCTGGAGGCCCATTTTTTTTCGGAGCCCTGCGCTGATTTAACCCTCCCAAGCGGATGTACTTTAGCACTGCAGCAGCAGGTCCAGAACTGCGGGCGGTTTG
>NW_010155015.1:0-1419 GCF_000699245.1 Pterocles gutturalis | reverse complement strand
GTCTGGCGGAGCTGGGTCAGCTCCGAAGCGGCTGATCTCGGCGACTAAGATGCAGCCTCCTACTAAATCAAAGATGGGTTAACGTGGAGTGGAGTCATGCCTTCAGGGATATTGCTGTGTGAATTGCCCGGACCTATGACAAGCAGCATACAGAGACCAGCAGAAGGCCAGTGAAACCAACAGGAATTCCGCTGGTCTTGTAACATCTTCACATTGAAGATGCTTAAATCAATAAAGAATAACCATGTGGCTTAGCTCACGGTGGCGTGTGGAGACAATAGTGGGGACTTGTTCTAAGAGAGAAAGACGCAAGTTATATAGAAATACTTCAGTCAGTAAGAAAGGCTAAAAATGCAAGGGGAAGTAGCTAAAGTATAATGAACAGCACTGCCTATATTTGATTTGATTCACAGCAGTGTTGTCTTTACAAACAAATGAATGCCAACCCTGGGAGAACAGAGATGCACAGGTTGTGAAAACAACTTCTTAACCTCAGAAGTATGCAAATTCACAAGTTTCAACTAAATAGCAAACAGGATTAAAATTTAGCCATAAGCTTTAAATACAATCTCTAGGAAGACACACTTAAAGAAGTCAGGAGTCCAACGAAATTCCCTTCTTCTCCTTTTGCAACACCAAGAGCAGGCTTGCAGGCTGCACCAACCAACCTGTGAGGCTGTGTTGGATCCCAGCAAGCATGCAACGCACACACACTTCTCAGAATCCTTCAGAGATCTCAAAGTGTTCTGGCAAATGGTTTGAATTACACTTTATGACCCCTTGTGGGGCAGCTGAACTGCTCACTTTTGCTAACGGATTTTTTTCCCATTGATGAATCATTAACTTCCAATTAACTTACCACAGCTGTTTTGTCGGGTTGAACTAGTAACAGGCTTTTTCGATGATCCATTGTAAAAACTGTTTCGTTTTGAACCTGGAAGAGCTACAGCATCACCTTCTTCCACTCTCTTTGCCGACAAGAGGGAATTACAAACCCTTCCAGATCCCTTCCTAGGTCTAAATGAACAGGAGTTTTGTAAATTTTCCCCTTCGTAAACACCTCCAGCTCTTCTCCCAAGTCCGTTCCCCAGGTCTCCATTTGTCATGTCATCCTCTTCTGCTTCCTCCATATTTTTCTGGTTTTTTTTGTTCGGTTTTGTCGTTGTTGTTGTTGTTGTGGTTGGGTTTGTTGTTTTTTTTTTCTGATTGAAGGCACTTCACTTACTGGCCATATGAACAAAACAAGTATTTTAGCTAGAAAAAACAGAAAAACTCCATAATTAAAGCAGCAAAACAACATTAAAGTAAAAAAATCTGAAGCTGTTCGTGCGCGGCCGCTTCTAATACAGGTTGCGGCGGCCAGCAAACATCGCTCCCGCCCCACGGCAAAACATTAAATCCCCGAAGCCTCCCGCTGCG
>NW_010155014.1:0-1409 GCF_000699245.1 Pterocles gutturalis | reverse complement strand
GGTGGTGGTCCTGACACCAAGACAATTATGCACAGAAGAAGTCCTGTATTGCATCTGTCACAGCCCTCTCATTTGGTAGTCCTGTCAAAAAGTAAGGGCAAGAGTTTCTTTTTGTAAGCTTTGCTTATTCCTAATGCCTCCTGCTATCTTCCGAACGGTTAGAAACTGTTATTCATTCCAGTATTTTAAAAGGGATTGAAGCTAGACTTTCTTGACAGTAATTACTATGATCTTTCTCTTTCTGAAGGCTGACACCATATTTCTTTTCTGTTATCTACCAGTACTTCTAGCCCAGTTTCATTTATGAGAGCACAGTAGCAAGGAGAAGAGAATTATAAAGACTGAGATTGAAGTGACGAATGCCTGCTGCAGGAGAGCTGCCAGAGCTGTGCTGGAGTGGGAAGGCAACTTCATCCACTGCACCACAAAAGAATCTTTCTTGTGTACATGACAGTAGAAACGGATGTAAAACCTGTGTGTCCACACTGAGCCTTTTCCTCTGACTCTTAATGACCACTTATAGTCAACTGCCTTGTCAGCTTATTTATGGATCCCAGTTATGGTTTCTCAGAGATGCAAAAGTGATGTTGTATGGTGCAGAGGAAGTACCTAATGTCACTCAAAGCACTATCCAGTTATCACAGGATGCAGGATAATCACAAGATTGCTCCTCTTGCTCCTGTTCGGTTTCTGGTCCATAGATGATATAATGCTTTTTCTCTGGAGCTCTTCTGGTGGCAGGCCCGTTTTAACCTGGAGTTTTATTGAATTAACTCTCTGCTTTCTCTCTTTGTTGTTATAATTCATTTCTGCCTGCTCTTCCTCCAGAACAGAATGCTGTTTTTCCACCATTAGACACCTTGCCCTACAAGTGTATGGTTTTACAGGTCAGTCGGTGGTCTATGCTTTGGGCTTTCTGGTTCAGCAAATTTCTGCACTTCTCATCATGTAAGCCACACCTCTCCTCCTGTATTTTGTCTTTAAATCACACAGTTCACCCTTGCCTCCAGGTCTAGCCCTGAAACTTCATTTCTATCAATTCTTCTATATGATGCTTCACAAAGAGTAGCTTCCACTATATGATCACTGAGGGAGAACACCTCTTTTGGAATGTCTGCATCCACTTACAGTACCTTTACTGTTCTACTCCATTATTTTAGTCACCACAGCTAGTGTTTCAATAATCTTTTCTTAAAATTTTTCACTTTTAAAGAAAATGGAGAAATCTTCCCTAATCCCCAACTCTTATTCTTTGGTCATTGGTTTACTGGATTGTGGGGTTTTGCCTTGATTAGACTTATTTCCCTAATCAGTCTCACCACTGAAAATTTGATCAAAGGTCTTCCTCACATATTTAGCTGTGTGATGGGTTTGCCTTGACTGGGGACCAAACCACACACCCACTCACC
>NW_010155013.1:0-1423 GCF_000699245.1 Pterocles gutturalis | reverse complement strand
CAAAGGGATTTGATATAAATTAGCTCACTTTTCTGGGAAATTTAGCAGGTGTATGTGCATGTGCATGTGCATTATTGTACACAGGAGTGTTTGTGGCTGTTTCAGTGTGAGTCTCCTAGAATATGTTCTTCTCTGCTTTCATGTTTAAGAAGAAGCAAAAATTAAAAATTGTCATTGTCTCCAGGCACTTAGCTCCATTGGCATACTGCCTGAATGACAAACAGGGAATGTGTTGTTCTATAATTATCCATTTCCAAATTCACCAGTGGGACTGGAATCCCATTGGCTATCCAGAAAGTTTTCTCTCTTTCCTGTTATCCTGGAACGGTCTGTAGTGATAACTGAGCCTATACTGATGCAGTTTCCTTGCTCCTGGCCTCCTTAGAGAATGGAAGTAGCTTTCACAGGAGCTTTCCTAACAATGGGAGAAGCTTCATGACCACATCAGTCAGCATTCATGTTTATAAATGTTTTTGTGGAGTCTGTACTTCATACAGGCTTCAGTGCATCCCATATACTCCTGGGTGGAGAGCAAGGACTCTACTACAAGCTCTGAATACACAAATGAAACTTTCCTTCTTCCAGCTCCAAAAAAAGCTTCCTTCTTTCTGTTGGAAAACACAATTTTAGTGGCTTCCAGGCAAGCTTTTCTTGGAGACAACTGCAACACTATAAAAAGATGTCAAGATAACAGCCTTCCAGAATAAAACTTGTCGCTAATCCTAAGGACAGGTGTACGGACAAGGAAAATCTTGACTTCCTCAGACTGGTCCCTTAGCATCACTAATCCACAATAGAACAGGCAGTCCATGCTCTTCATAACCCATACAGTCCTGTCTGATGAAAATTCACCATATACTGAAATTATAGTATGGATGAAAGTGCTAACAGCACAGGAGATGTAGAGAAACAAAAGTGAAGTTGGCAGTAACATCATTTTCTCTTGGGATTGTGTTGGCTAGTGGCATTCACATTTTCAAGATTCTATTAATTAACACGTATGCATATATTAATTTATATGTATATTCACAGAAATTTTATGCATATATATAAAATGGAGGCTAATTTCACAGCACAGTTAAAGCTGCAGAGTTATTTCATGTTCCATCAAGAATGGCAGGAATAAGGTTAAAGATACTAAGTCACATCTGTGACTTTCTTGTAGCCACCCTGAAATGCATTCTAGCATAGACTGTTAATTCACATTTTCAGATTTCTGTATGGAAGTGCTTCCCAAACAGCATCATTTAGATTTTCCATTTAGCTTCCTCAGGGGGAAGGTTGATGGCATATATCTGCTTCCCAAATTATTCTTTATCATAAGAAGGCCACGGGCAGCCAGAGTATATAATGGGAGTTGTGTAATGGGAGCTATGAGGGCTATAAAGCACCTCTAAACAAATTAGAAATTAAAAAAAAAAAA
>NW_010155012.1:0-1411 GCF_000699245.1 Pterocles gutturalis | reverse complement strand
ACTGCCTGCCTGAGTGACCTGGCATCCCCCCACCCCATGTGCATAACCATCAATATTTGGGAGCGGGGACCACCCAACGCCTGCACAACAGCCAGCAGAGATGTCCCCTGGGTGTGAAGAGGAGCCAGGTGCAGGCATCACTCCCAAAACCAGCTGAGTGCAAGACACAGCAGCAGGATCCCCCCATCCACACAGGGATGGGCAGCACGATGAGAAGAAGGATGGGGTCCCTACTCGATGATGCGCTCCCGGGGGTGAAACGGAGACAGGGAGTCCAGGCCCAGCCGGCTGACCACCTGCAAGGACAGCACCGCCACATCAGCCCCATCACAATCAGTCCCTTTGCATGCTCATTCCCTGCTGTTCATTAACCATGGGTGATCCAGCCCTAGGACAGAGTTGCTCGGGACACCACCCAGGGAAAGGACAGCCGGTGTCACCAGCCCGTCCCACCCCATGCCTGCGGCTGCCTATGAACTACTGGAAACGGCATGGATAAATAATTAGCTTGCTCTTATCTAGCACGTTCCCCATAGGGTGGAAAAGTCCCTCCCTCCTGCAGCAGAAAAGCAGAGCCCGTCTCCTCGCCTCCAGCTTATGCCGGTCCTGGGGCACTTCCCCATAACGCCACGCACTGTCCTTGAGCCCTGGGGAGGTCTCCTTCCCCTCCTGGCCTCCATGCAGGCAAGCTGGGCAGCTCGGGATGGGCTCTCTGCTCCCTGAGCATCTCGGTGGTCTCAGGACAATAAAGCAACCTGTCCCACCCGACGTGCCCACACAGCTTGCCAGGCACCGTCCCGGGAGACAAGCGCCACGCCAAGGGGCTTGCCATGGTCCCAAATCTCTGCTGAGTGCCACTTTGGGAGGCTGGGGGCGTGTGGGTGTGTCTCTTCCAGGGTCCCACCCCTGTCTTGGTACCAGGAGGAGCCAGGTTACCAGCCTGATCTTCTGCTCCTCCTCCAGGATGAAGAGATTTTCCTTCCTGATGTAAAACTCGGCCGTGTCCAGCATGGCCTTCTTGGGGACAAGCCCCACCAGCTGGGACCCCACCACGGGGAGGTTCAGTGCCTGCGAAGGACATCAGAAACACGACTGTCCCCAGAGCCACCTGCCCTGCTGCCACCCCCACCCCAGCCTGCTGGTCCTCATCCCTTCCCAGGGAGCTCATGGAAAAGCTTTCAGTGGAGGAGCTGGGAGCTAGCAGCAAGTTGGTGAGATTTTGGGATGTTCGTGCTGTTCAGCGCTCTGCCCAGCTCGGCTGAGCTGAGCGTGAGATAAAGCAGAGCCTGACCTGGGGATGGGGAGAAAACTTGGAGGGGGACATCCTCTGCAAAGCCCCCACTGAAACAAGCGTGGCATGCTGCCCCGGGCCACCCACCTCCGCATCTCGGCAGACCTCCTCGTAGACGGC
>NW_010155011.1:0-1425 GCF_000699245.1 Pterocles gutturalis | reverse complement strand
GCAGTGGGTAATTTAAATTGAATTTGCATTGTAGAGCGTGTGGGTAACACTCCTCACATCCTTGACAGTCATCCTTTCAGGCCTGTCCAGCACAGAAAATGGATTTATAGTGCCGGTTGGATGTTGCAATGACCTTTTTAGTGGAGGTACACTTGAACCTAAGTTTCTTCCAATTCGTACGCCACTAATGTGGAAGATGCAGTGAAAAGCCTTCTTTTAAAAAATCTGCATATCTTGGCTTTGTTTCTAGAAATAGTTAAAATAGTGCTTGATATCATTAGCACTTGCGTAATGAACCAGCTTTGGGACAGCTAAAGAACAATCTCTTTACCACTTCAAACAGTTATTTCACTTCGCACTATTTCAAAATAACTGTCAGTGTTGCCAGTGAACCTAATTTATTTCTACTGACTTGTAGACTTCAAAAGCTATTTGCTCATAAGGAAGAAAATTACATACATTAATTACCAATTTTGGCAGTAACAGCAAAAATGGTAAATGTAGATTCTTTAGAGGATCACTGCTGACAACTGTATTTATTATTTTCAGAGCTTAGAAAGTGTTACAGGTTGTGATACAGTAAGATCTGAAGTATTTTAATGCTCCTAATGTGAAACAAACTGTACCAGGCTTCACAACACACATTAATAATGTGCTGTTGATATAATGATGAAATAAGAGGACTGTCTCTTCTATTTCCCAGCTTTCACCAACTGTCTTTTCTGATATCTGAGTCAGTAAAAGTGTGTTTATGTAATGTAGTCAAGTGATACGGCTGCAGCATGGCCAGGAAGGGCAGGAGCTCTTCTCCTTCAGTGATTGAATGCTAAATCTTTATGCTGTTTTATAAACAACTGGCTCAGTTTGCCAAGGGGGAGTTATGCCCTTGTTACTTGGTTATGTTAAGAGACTGATAAGGTAATGATTGATGAGACGGAAGGAGGTCAAATATCTCTGAATGGAGGAAAATACCATTATTCACTGTTTTTGTTACAGAAAGCAGAACTGATTTGCAGAGCAGGTCATAGGATGGACAAGGATGATGGAGGTTAAGGATCAGAACAAGGATAGGTAGAAGAAATAATATAACAAATAATATCTTCAGAATCCATTTGGCTTTAAAAAATACCAAAAGGAGTACATACAGATTTAAGGGATAGAAGTAGCTGTAATTTCTGATTAAGCATCCTGGTACAGTGTGTTTTAAGTGTTGGTTTGCATGTGTAGATTTGCACGAGCACTGCTGCTGAGCCTGACCTTGGAGGCTTATCAGCACTTGACTTAAGGGTGCAGAGGATGACCATGGTTTTCAGTAACAGAACTGGGAAAGTATTTTGTAATTTTTAAAAAAAGGACATGGAATTTGTTATTCTTTCATGTTATGAAAGCTCAGGTTTGTGGTGTGTGTTTTTTTTTTTTTTTTTT
>NW_010155010.1:0-1432 GCF_000699245.1 Pterocles gutturalis | reverse complement strand
CGGCATGGGGCGGGACGGAGCGCGCCCCCTGCCTGCCCGGCGGCCTGCCCTTGCCTGCACCTGCCCGGACCTGGAACCTGCGAAATGGGCATCTGGGCACGGTCCTGCCCAAATCTGAGCGGGCTTCCCCGTCCTCCGAGCGCGGCATGGCACAAAAAGCTCCAGTGTGCAAAACGTGGAGCCTTGGAGTTGAACCTGGCGACTTGTTTCACCCCAAAATTGGGGGTTTAGGCCGGCGTTTGCAGAATGAAGAAGCAGGCTGCAGCTTTTTCTGCAATTTTCCTTCAAAAACTTCTCGTGTTGGTATAAATCCACGCTTTGGCATCACATGGAAACTCTTTAGCAAAGGGCAAGGACAAATCCCAGCTTTCACTCTGTCTGATTTTCTTCTTATTATTCCTCTTGACTGTTTTTTCCTGAATTTCAGCTTGCAAGCAGAGCCCCCTTTGCCCCCGCTCTATGCCAACCCAAAGACAACCTAGAAATTGCTCTGACTTTAAGTAAACTGATCTCTGGAGCAGAAAAAATAAATCCCCTGGGATCCTAAAAATGCATAAAACCCTCCCCTAAACGCGGGGGAAGCTCATCAGAGTGAAACAGCAAAGAAAAATTTGTTTTTCCAAAAACCCTGCCCAGCTTTGTAGCTCTCCAGTGCAGTGTGACTCCCCATCTCCAAGCAGAGCAGCAGCCGCTCCGCTGCTGCAATGCAGGATTTTTGGCAGCATAAAAGAAAGTGGGGCAGATAATTTGTTTGTTAATACCGCTATATCTCTCTAAGTGTTCTTCCTGTTACGGGTAATCTGATTATTTTAAGTGCCAAAGCCATTAGATCTCTGCAAAGTCTGAAAGGAAAAAAAAAAAAAGGAAAAATCTATGCAATTACCAGCTCCTGAATTGAATTAAAATCTTGTAATAAATTACAGTGAAGGCTACTTTCTGCAGTGACTCTCAGAGGCTTTAATTCCCTGCAGCTTTGCACGATATGTGCTTCGGGGCGGGGGGGAGGAACTCAATTAAAAACAAAAACTTATTTAATTTTAATTGCTGGACTAATGAAACTGCTGTCACCCGTAGTGTCCCCGTGTGTGTGTCTCACTCCTTGGCTTTGCGAGTAGCTTCTTGCTCTCTCCTAATGTGCATGTTGCCTGTATATATTTATTATGGGATATCTATTAAATGCAGGCACACCTGTACCCCTGCTGTCGGTGGCGATCATGGAAATGGGTAAAAATAACATATTTCTTTCTGCAAATCTACCTACTGCAGGGCAGGTTGGATGCGGAGCTGTGGCCATCGCTGATGCTCTATTCTCCTCTCTCCTGGAAAAAAAATATAGATTTCTACAGTGGGGGCTCAGCCCCTGGAGCCTCCTGGTTCACAGGTCCAGTTCTGCTCATGGGGTGGACATCATAGAATCATTAAGGTTGGAAAA
>NW_010155009.1:0-1432 GCF_000699245.1 Pterocles gutturalis | reverse complement strand
TCTACGCTTTGTTGCATTAAGCTATACTGTTACATTCTCTAGAACAGCATCATTCTCCCTTACACAGGCTTTCAATTCCCAACTTTAAAGTATTTCATGCCCTTTTAACATATCCACCTACATCTTCCATACTTGCTCAGCTTTCTTTATCCTTCAAATCTAAAGGCAGCAAAACATGACATTAAAACAGACACATGACAGTTCTTGGCCTTCATTTTCACCTTGAGGAAAGAGCATAAGCAGTAGGTTTCTTTACTCTTCCCCTCCTTGGGAGGGTAAGGAGGGAAATGGGAAGCAGCAGTAGAAGACAAAGACATAGACAATGCAGCCGATGCTTCTGTTAAAGGCGCAGCTTCCTATACCATACCTTACTTTTATTTCAAAAAATGGGAGAGACCAGAGGCACTGTATATTCAGAACTTCCAGCATATAACTCTTACTAAGCTTTTTCACACCCTCTACAAACCCTCCTCAATTTTGTCATTTCTATGTTGCTACTGTTTACCTTGTTTTTAAAAGTTTGAGGCAGGGACCAGCACCACCCGGAGCTTAAATGCCAATTTAAGTTAACAATAACAGTCAGATGGTATCCAGGAACAAGATTCGGGTAGCTTCTGGAAAGAATATATACACTAAGATTTCCACTGCCACTGCCACCCCCCCCTCCCATTTTGTCTACATCACTATTTCACTCATTCAGTTCCTTGGTTTCCCACTCTTCCTCACATCTAATCTTGTAAGCATCCTTATTCAACCTTTCCTCCACTTCCTCTAACTGAAAATCTCTCTCTTCTATTGTAACACTATGTTCTGAAAAACCTTCCCAAAAGACGACTTCATTTCTCCTCTTCCCCAAAATCAAGCTGAGGCCCAATTTTCAGTAGGCACAGGTTCAAACATAATCCATGAAATACTCAACCTAGATGCCTCAGCATCCTTCCTTCATTCAGAGCCATGTCCGCAAAAACATTAAAAAGCTTCATAAAAAAGATTTCAGTTTCTTCTACAGTCCTTGCTGCATACATTGAGGCATTCTCTGCTGCTGCAAATATGTTCATATCTGAACCTGTCCTAAGTCTCATACTGGCAGCCTAACTTCACAAAATACTAGGTCTTCCTCCACAGAGAGTAATGAAGCTAGGCCACTGAGCTCATTCCATCCCTGCTTTCCTGGCGACCTGTGCTTCCAACATCGGTGTAATTTAATCCCCCAAAAGAAAACAAGGGAGCAAACCTTTCTGCTTCAGCAATTCCTTACAGAAACAGCATCACACTAGGCAGGACCCACCCTAGCCTCCCAAATATATCTCTCTTAAAGCACCTCTGCAGACTTTTTGAGTCTGCACAATGAACTGTATTCATAAAATCACAGAATACCGGTCAGAAGGGACCTCAAGGATCACCTGGTCCAATCTTTCTTGGCAAAAGCACA
>NW_010155008.1:0-1432 GCF_000699245.1 Pterocles gutturalis | reverse complement strand
ATGTGGGACTGTGTCAAAGGCTTTGAACATGCCATTTAATACCAGTAGAAGTCCTACTTGAAGTATAAGAATAAGCAGTTTAATAGGTCAATAACTCTAGAAGTGCAGATTAGATGAGGTTTTGCATCTGGTACAGAGCTGTGGTAGCTGTATTAAATTAAAGTTAAAAACAATAAGGCGCTCTAAGCACAACAGAAAATCTTACAGTAGTATTGGGTATCCCAGAGATGAAATTGGAATGCAAAGTTTTTTCCCATTGTACACAGAGAAATGCGGGTCTTGGTTAAGTGTCAGATCAGACATTTCCATTCTGCTGGCAGCTGTAAGGAGCCCTTAAGTCACTATGGACGTCACTTCTGATATAAACAACCAATCAGTAGTCACAAAAAACTGTGTGGAGTGTTCAGATAACTCTTAATTAAAATAAAATTCAGCTTCCTGTCGAATTTCCAACTTCCTGAATGCCAGTGAGGTTTATAAGCAAGAAAATGGTAGATAAATTCTCCAGTTTACTTGTTGCTGGGATTATTTGGGGTGATTTTCAGGGAAGGTGACACTTCTTTGCTTTGCATTGAACATTTTGCTGCATTCCTGGGCTGCAAATTGTAGTCTATGCAAGAAGAGCTCCAGTTGGAAGAAGAGTTGAAAATGCATCTCTCTTATTGAAAGACAAAGAATACCCTGCTTGCTGGAAAGCTTTAGGCTTTCCATCTTTTTCTCCTTCCTGTTTTTGGGAGGTGTGTGTTAGTGCAAGGTGGATGCTGTTCTGGGACATGTCTATATGGATAGAGAGTGATAATAAGACAGTGGTGGGTAAAAACGTTAGGTTTGCCTAGGGAGTTTTCATTTCTGCATTTTCCCACCCGCTTTTCTCTACTAATAAGTGTTGTGTCCACAGACATTTTTTTGTTTTTTGTTATTTATCAACATGAACAGTCAATAAGCTGTGCTCAGCCTCTGCAACATGGTGCAACTGAGTGACCAGGTATGCGAGGTTGGGTGTGCTGGCGTAACATTTTAACAATTAGTTAGGACTTGGAATGAAATAAATACCAAATCTAAAACACCAATAAAAAGACGCCAGGTAAATGCTGCATTCAGATTCAGTTTACATTTTTAAATTTTTTTTCCAAGAGGATTAACAAAATCCTTTGAACGTTAGGCGTGAGGGCCATAAAGAGGCAGGGATTTCCCACAATTTCTGGATTTTTCTTCTCATGCTCATAAGCCAGCAGGGAAATGGCACTCTCTGCGTGATGAACAGCCTTGGACACACCAATACTGAGTGGAAATAAAGTGAATTAGGGTTGGGTTTTTTTCCCCCCTTCTTCCAGCCTGAACCTGGGATGCAAGTTCAGTCACAGAGTTCACCAAAAATGATGTAAAATCCAGAGTGAAAAGGAGGCCGCCTGCCCCACAAGATGGCGCCCGG
>NW_010155007.1:0-1428 GCF_000699245.1 Pterocles gutturalis | reverse complement strand
GGCCAGCGGGGACGCCCCCCGGCTCCCGGCGGCGTTTGCGAGGGCCCAGAGCGGTGTTTGCCGGTTCGGGCTGCTTGAAAGTGTGTCACGATGGTGCCTCCCGCTGCCGTCCCTTCCAGGTGCTTGGTAATCGTTCAACCGGCCACACACAGGGTTAACAATACCCTGGCCGGACAGTGTATGTTTAATATGCGAGCATATTTGATGTTCATTGACAGAGCAACAATAGGAATGATCTTGCTTTATGTACCAGTTACAAGGTTTAATATCATTATACTGCATGCAATATTAGTTTTTATTAGTCGCCATTAACAAGATGTTTTCTACTTGAATTCTCATTTACTTGTTCAATGCAAAAATTATCTTTGTAAAAGAGAAAAACACATCTTCAGGTGTCAGCTATATTAAATTAAAGAACTGTTTACCCTTCCTAAGGAAAGCATATGTATCTAAATAGGCATCTTTTACCGTTTGCATAGTAGATTGGAAATTAGCATTTTTGTTCATTTTCCCATGTATGCACAGCGCCTGGAAGAGTAATACTCCATGCATATCAGATCAGCCAGCCTACAATTTTTGTGCAATATATTATTTGGCAATCTAAAATTTGTAATTTGCATGAAATTGCTTAATTAAAATACAGTCACTCGGGGTATTAATTTCTCTGTCTGGCAGTTCAACGTACTAAAGGCGGGCTACAGAAAATGTGAAATCCTGTCAGATGTAACAGTAAAATATTAAGAAAAAAAAATTCCACTTCTGGCAACAAAGTGACAGAGTGATAATGCTTTTGCCCTGATTCCGGATTCAAATACGAGCTTGGGTTGACATTGAAACCAGCGAGGAAATTTACAATAGCAACTCTGGCTCTTTGCCAATAAATCTGCATCACGGACCTTTCCCGGTGAAACCCTTTTCCCTCTCCCCACCCCCTTTACATTTTTCCCTACTAGTTAAGACGAAGAAGAAGAAAAAATCTCTTCTGAAACCCAAGTCCTTTACTATTTTCGGCAGCTTGCTTTTGAAATCAGCAACCCTACTGATAAAACGATCCAATCAGTCCTTCCCAGTTGTCAAGACAACAGTTCATAATTGTACTACCTCTTTTCATTGCAGCTAGACATTTCATAAATAGATAATTCTCTAATTGATCCAGCCAATCCTACTTTGCATACCCTGCCAAACTAGGTAAGCCCGGTTTCTATTCTAGTACGGCAGCAACTTTCTGCAAAGACATGCAAATGAGCTTTATTTACTGCTTGCGAAAGGGGACGGAGGAAAAAAAAAATAAAGAAGGAGGGAGGGCAACTTTAATTCTGAATAAACTTGGGCTCGGGGCGAGAGAGAGGGGCTGATTTAGTGCCGCCAGCTCCCACGTGTGTGCGGCATGCTCGGAGAGCAAGGAGCAGCGGCTCAGGACGGGTTCAA
>NW_010155006.1:0-1429 GCF_000699245.1 Pterocles gutturalis | reverse complement strand
CCCTTCCAACCCAAACCATCCTATGATTCAGTACAGCTGAGCACTGTGCAGAACAGCCCTGCTCCAAGAAGGAGAGTCCTGAGAGCATGTTCATGTGCTAAATCACCCTCAAGTTAAAATACAGACTTAATTTTTAATTTGTTCTTGTTGTGTGCCGGGCCCCATGTGTAGATGCTAGCAAGGCTGGGAGCTCATCTATGGATAAAGAAGAGATGAAAACAGATTGCAAACACTGTTTGGCCAACCTGCAAGTGCAGCATTTTTCCCAGATCAGCTCAGCCTGCTAGGTCTGGATTATGGTGAAATTACACCTGACCACTTTGCAAAAGGATACTTTATTTGATTAATTAGCATAGCTGTTGAAAAATACTCTGTCACCAGTAGAGGCTGGTGCACAAAGGGAAATTGCCCTCCTCAGGAGGCGGTGCTGGGCACTCTGTGGTGAGCTGGGATCAGATGCTACCGTGGTCCATTGTTCTGCTCTGGCTACATGAAAGCACGGGGAGAGAGAAAAGGTCAGGTCTTTTGTTCAGCTTCTCTACCTGCCGGGTTTTTGGAGGGATTGAATGCAGGGCAAATCTATTGAACTTCCTGCTGGCGGCTTAAAAAATTGATGCCCATTTCCTGACTACTCTCCCATGAACGGAGGCTACATATTGGTTCTCTGACTTTCCAGAGGAGGGAGTTATCTGTGGTTTCTTGCTCTAATGTAGCCAGCTAAATGGTCTTTTGACATACTCCCAGCTGCTCAGGGAGCACAGGGATGAGAAAGGAGGGGACATCCAAATGAGAGCAGTCATCGCAGGCTTCCTTGGTAGTCAATGGGGAAAAACATTGCTGACTTCTCCAACAGACTGAGTGAATATGTTCTTGGAAGCACCTGTTTGTCTCTGTAGTCATGGAGGTGATCTCAGTTGACTTTATCAAATGCTATGTCTGCATCTGAACAGCTCAGAGTCCCACCTTGGGTGTCAGATGGAACTTAGAACACAAAAAGAAGATTGAGAACCACAAGGTCACCTAAATGACAACAGTGAGGGGACAATGTGTGCCCATTTGGTGCAGAAAGCCACCCAGAGATGTGTGATAATGAACTCCTGTTCTAGGATCTGCATGCTTCTGTCTTTCTCCATGGTCACCAGATTCACGTGGATAAACACTGGTGACACTGATACTAGCTCCCTGCCCTCTTCTGATCTGCGCACTTGGCCAGGAGGAGGCAAGGAAATGCTCAGGCATTGCTTCGCACCATTCCTGGGGAGTAAGTGCATCACACAGTGGGCTCTTGGCTTTGTGGAAGCTTTAGCATGTGTTTTGAGCTCCATTTAAAATCACATCCTGATGTCTGCAGTGTTCTGGGGTTCGTTTTTGGTTTTTTTTTTTCTTTTAATACTGTGAGGTATGTCCTGTGAAGACACGGTGTTAACTC
>NW_010155005.1:0-1410 GCF_000699245.1 Pterocles gutturalis | reverse complement strand
AAAAAAAAAAAAAAAAAAAAATCACTTGGCTTTCCTCCCCTGTGTTGTGCAGAAGGATAGTGGATGTGACTTAAGGAGCCGGTAGCAATATAAATTATTGCTCCTTCTTTCTTTTAAATCCCTTTGACTTTCTCAGATGGAAATGAGCATGCAGGAAAAGCATTTCCACAAATATTTTACAGTGCAAAAGGATGTTGCAGTGCTGCTGCAGTTCTTGGGAAGTCAGTTTATCTAGGCTGCTACAGGGGGAAAAGAGGAGATGGGAGAGGCACTGAAGTGCCTGTCTTCAGTCAGAGTGCTGCAGTGCAGAAGGGTGAGGATTATTGGACTCTTCATTTCAGCAGTCTTCGTGAGGCTGCGGGGACACTGAATGAAATAATTTTTCTGTTGTTAAACACTTACCATGAATTCTGCATGAGGACTTCTCTGGACTAGTGTATTGCTGGGGCCAGTTCCATTCTAAACAATCAACATGTCTATCCTGATGTTTTATTTATGTTGTTTTATTATGAAGTTTATAATATGTTTTATTTCTCATCTCTTTTGGTTAAAATTTAAAATTTATTAGAGAATCAGAAATCTGCTTCACAGAAACAACCTACTGTCGTATTTTATATGTATATCTTTTGGAATAAATTATTTTTTTTAGTTTAGTGCTGCTTTAGTTTAACACCTATTGTGAAATATAAGCTCATCTCACTTAGATGTCTTAAAATGTAAATGTTCCTGACAGTTGGAACCTGGTTTTCATCAAAGTTTGGGATGTTCTGCTGAAAACTGTTAGTGGAACATCATTAGTGTGAAATAAGACTAACGTGAAAACTTGTGAACTCTGATCGTAGAAGATTATAGTTAAGACTACTATATAAATAAGCTCAAATCACTCTTCTTTGGTTCCCTATAGCCTCAGCCAGTATGGTGTTAAATGTAAAGGCATCTAGAGCTGTTTTCAGCTATTCCAAACTGTAATACTGTAAGTGAGGTAAAAAGAAGCAATTTAGCAAATGAGTACAGGATTGGTAGAAAAGTGGAAAATACTGAAAAATTATCCTTTTAGGGTCTAGCAAGGTTTAATCTAAATACCATTTCTTCTTGGCAGTATGAGATCTTTTAAGAATTTATTGCCATCCTACCATGGATGACAAAAGATTGCTCATTCTTCCTCTTCATCCTTTGTTTCATTTTTACCCATTTATTTCATTGTGTGTTAAATTACATCAGAAAGTCTTATATTCCATTTTGAAATTTGTTAGCATTTCATTTCCTCTTGGGCTTGGGAGTAAGATGAAGATCAGCATAAATCTGTATTATTCAGTTACAAATATTAGCGTATCCTGATCTTACAAATGGGAGGTGTTGATAGTAGGAAGTAGCTTTGATCAGACCATCTAGAAGAAATATAGAAAATGG
>NW_010155004.1:0-1430 GCF_000699245.1 Pterocles gutturalis | reverse complement strand
ATCATTAACCTGCGGGTGAAGCAACTGTTTGTGTGCCCTCTCTCCCTCCCCTGGGCTGCTTTTTTCCCAGTTACTGATCCATCCCTTGTAAATCATTTATGGGGAACTGGGCACTTCTCGCAGGAGCTTCCCTTGAAAAACTTTCCCATCTTCAGACAAGCGCCTTTTCTTTGTTAACACGAATAATTGATAAAGGACCCCAATGTGCCTTCAAAAACCATCTAAACGGCTGCTGGGAACTATAGCCACTTAGGGTCACGGGGTGCTCCTGGCTTTAAAAGCGCAATACAGGAAACGATCAGGACCAAACCGGTTTAAAGAAACAGCTAGTTTTATATGGTTACCTGATACCATAAATGGGAAACGCGGTCTAATTTTACAGGTTCTGGTATCGAGCATTCAGGCTGACTTCTGCAGAGCCCTTTCCCCCTTCCCCTAATCAGACAGCACCTGACATTCTAGTACTAACTAGTGTTTCTGTGTCGAAAAAAACAGAGCAAGAGAGAAAGTGCATTGTTCGAAAGAAAAAGAAAAGCTATAAACCTCTTAAAACACTGAATCGTGAGATTACGCCGGCACCACGCAGCTATGAACCGATTTCAAGGGGTGCATTAGCGACTCTGTTTTCTTTAAAGGTTCCCTGGCTAAACTATTAATTGCCAGGGGTTTCATGAAAGATTTGCAGACTTTACAATCATTTATGATCCGTGCAATAAAACCTCGGAGATATGGGCAGACTGGTTCAAGGTGTAATGCAAAGATGTATTAGGTGCCCTTGGCAACTATCTATGGGTGCTGTTTGTATTCTCCGAACACGCCCTTCGCTGCAATGAACATTTCTGCAAACCGCGGTTTGGGTTGTTCATTTCCAGGGCTCTGAAGGTTCACACAAAAGAGCTATAGATTTCAGGCAGGGGAATCAAATGATTGGAAACTTCTTCTAGTCTCCCGAAGAGTTCAAATGCAAGTGAGATAATTACCCTTGACGAAAAGTAAACTTTCAGGGAAAATATACTTCTTTCCCCCTCGTAAATTAAAAGCCCGCGAGTGAGCAGATTTGAGTATTCAGAGCCGTAATGCTCTTCTGACCCCCATCAAGGCGGAGATTACATTATTGTCCGCCACAGCAGAAGGCGGAGAGGAACCCCTCGAATCCGAAGAAAGGCACGTCAAAGGGTATTGACGGTCCTCCAATGATATCCTATTTAGGAGCCTCACAAGCCAGCACCCTAGGCGTTTTAAAGATTATCCCCCTAAAGATCTTTGAAGATTATGCTAATGACTGCAGATTACAAGAGTTTACTGCGAGAGCGGAGAAACAAAACCAGCCTCGTGGCGGTTGCCCATGGTAATTTTCTGCCTCTCTTTTGAGATGATTTATGCCCCCCGCCCTCCCCGCCCCGGCCGTTCTCCCCATTAGCAGCGGAATA
>NW_010155003.1:0-1411 GCF_000699245.1 Pterocles gutturalis | reverse complement strand
TTTTGTTTTGTTTTGTTTTGTTTTCTTTCATCAGAGTTTAGCAATGAGATAGTCTGGTTGTACTTTTGGATAAATCTTTAAAGGATCTGCATTAATAAGAAGTATAGAAAGAAAAAAGAATCTAAACAAAAACCCTGCTGTGAGCTGAGGACAGTATGGCTAATACACGTAATTCATCCAGTCCATACTATAAGTAAATGCAGTACAAGATAATTCTATGAAGGTAAAAAAGCTGAGCACAGTTTTACTTGAAAAAATTATTCTTGGATCAACTGCTCAAAAGACTCAAACTAAATCCCAAATTCTGTTTTGAATGTTGAACAAAACAAGTGAATTCAGATCTCAGACTTAAGAGTGATTGAGTTTTATGTGCAATGGAAAGAAAAAACTCACCTATAATTTTCAGGGAAAGTTGTTAAGTATTAATCAATTTGTGTGTTACTAGTCTGTCACACTTAAAGGAGGTAACTCCTTTAGGACATGAGATGCTTAAAGGCCAAAATGGATTCCCATCCCTGAATACTTATATCAGTGCATTTGCATTTAGGACTTAAATCCACAAGAGGCAAACAAAAGCTTTCAGATTCATGACTCACCTTAACATTTCTTATTTAAATATCATGTTACTTAGCAGGCTGGACATTGTACCGTGTTTTGTTTACTAGCAGAGACATCACCATAGTATCTGGTGCCTATATGTCTGGATGGAATGGCAAAATTAAGCTGAAGCTCCTGAACTGAATCTGGATGCTGCCAGCATCAAGAAGCTGCCAACACAGGCATTGCACATCAAAAACAGGATGAGCTGCAATTTCAAAAAATCAACAAAAATGCTACAACTTTTAATCCTTTAAAGGATGACTGTATCATTTCACCCAGTGCAGACTGCACATATCTATTGTTCAGAGGATATTATGTAAACTGCCAGAGTCCCCGTAACACCAGGGATAGTTAAATGTGTAAACAGAAATAATTCTATATTTAAACATTATAGTTCTTCGGGTTGTTAAACTATCATTAGAAAGGATGGAATCTGGTTTACAAGCTCCACTGTTGTATTTCTACACTGTGGGTGGTAGAAGCCAAGCCATTTTAAGACAATAAAATTTCTTTGTCAAATACATCGTAGATGACTGTTTATATATAACAAGATTTGCCTCTCACCTTCTGAACCTTCAGGATAGAATATGGATGAAATGGATATGTTGTTTTTAGTTATTGTAGCAGCCTGGAAAGTCAGGACTTAAATCTGCCGACTTGGCTGTGGTTATTTGCCAGTTCTTTCCTTCTGTTGGAGAACTAGCCCTACTTTCTTCCTGACTACATAAGACATGCTGAAAGATGTCTCCTTTAATACCACAGAGTATGAAAATGAAAAGCTGGAGCCCTGTATGGACGTACAGATGATTTG
>NW_010155002.1:0-1429 GCF_000699245.1 Pterocles gutturalis | reverse complement strand
CTGTGATTCTGTGTGATTCTGTGGTTGAGCCCCCCAGGGTGGCCCAGGTTTCTTTGGGAATATGCAGATTAACAGCATTTGCCTGCTTCAGTCCCACTTGCTCAGTCTAAAGCTCACTGCCCAGTTCTCACCCTGAGCTCCTATCAACAAAAATACCAACATGGCGAAGAAGAAGGAAGCATACTTTAGTGCAGCTTGCCACTGCATTTCTATGCCATATAGTTCAGTAAATCTTCTGCAGTCTCTTTTAATTGGGAAGACACTACTACTAAATTTAAAAATAATATCTTACACTTCTAAATGCTTTTCTTTGAAAATGTCCAGGTGTTTCAGTGAAGATGTAGGAAATTATTTGGTATGGCAATCACGCGGGGTTCCTTGTGTTTGAGCTAGCATAGAAGGGCTAAGGAACCGAGCAGGGTCCTGCAGACACTCAGAGACAGCAACCACATTTATAGCTGTGAAGAGGGATCCCTGAGTCCCACCTACAGCAACACTGCCAAGGCTGAGAAGATGGAGATCTGAAGATAAAGCTCGGCTAAAAGGTCAGTCCTATAAAAGACGGTCAAGAATATGTCAGCAGCTAAAAGTCCAAAGGATAGCCAAAGTTGGCAGCCCATCCTGGTATTGGGAGCATAAGGAAACTGAGACCACCTCTCTGAAGTACAACTAATAAAGGGGCCAACAGTAGGTAACCCATCCTCTCCACTCTCTATCCAGTGAATAAAACATCTAACTTCACCGTTAGGCCATGTTTTGATTATAGAGTAAATGCATCACTATGGCTGCGAACTGGATCAGAAACATCAAGACCAATGTAGCACAGAATGTTGACTCTGGCTCTTTTTTGAGCTCAAATTAAATTGTTTAAAAAAAAATGTTGACAGGCTAACTTGGTTTTGGCAAGCTTTACACCAGATCAGATATCCTCTGCCTTTGCTGCTGTAAAGATGCTGTGTCAGGTATCACCCATGTCCCTACAGTTACTGTAAAAATACAAAACCAACATCAGTTCTGTGCTTGGGCTAAAACAAGTGTGTGCCTGCATCTGATCTGAATCAATTTTATATTAATGAGTTGATGTGCCAATGCACCAAACTAGTGTTCACGATCCTTCACCAGCAGCCTCGGATGCCTAACGTTCAACCTAGACTGTGCCAGCGTCCCCTTTTATTTTATGTGTGCTTTTGCATGATCTTTAAATCTATTTCTCGGTGTTTTTCCACCGTAAGAAGATCCTCTGTTTCGAAAAGGCTTCAGTAGGTGTCGGTGTGCGCTCCTGTCTACACCTCCTGCAGAAAAGCCCCCTGGCTCCAGCGCCAGGTCCTGACCGACAGCGTGTCCCAGGGGCCTGCAAAGGCGCGTTCCACCCTCTGGGATCGATCCTACCTCCCAGGGAAGGAGAGGGCTACAGTAGGCTCTCCGGGAA
>NW_010155001.1:0-1406 GCF_000699245.1 Pterocles gutturalis | reverse complement strand
CCCTGCCACGGGCAGGGACACCTTCCACTCGACCGGGTTGCTCAAAGCTTCATCAAACCTGGCCTAATAACCTGATTAAGAAAATAATTTAAGCACGTGCTTAGCTTCAAGCACGTAGCTAGATCTGTTGATGTAGGAAATGGCAGGACCAGCAAATGCAATTGGTGCTTTTCAAGGTTATGTCAAAGAAAGGGACTAACAAAGTTCTTTTCCACTTTCATTCCCATAATCTTTTTTTATGCTCTTTTCTTATTTTAAGATCATCATGGAAGGGTCAATACGTGACCACTGTTCGCTCTCTGTTAGATTGAGACAAACTCAGCAACAGACCAGAGATACTGTACGCTCACACTGAATGCTCTGGCCTCAGGTGGAAGGAATAATACTTGACAGAAATTGGTGTGACAGGTTGCTCTGAGGCATCTGAGGCTCAGCCAGCTTGCATTTCTGGAAATCACAATTTCCACATAGACTGGCTGAGGTGTTGAATGCAAGCGATAAGACAGTACAGTTCCCCTAATTACACTCTGCTCTTTCTATAGGACGCCCCCAACCATATCTGAGCAGACACCTGACTTTTCAAAGCAGTACAAGAATCTGTTCCTTGTCTTGATACTCCATGTGCCCACGAAATGCAGATTAGCTGATGATTATGAAGTCCTAGGCAGCTAAAGGTACAGTTTTTCAAGACCAAGGGAAGTCATTAGATAATCGACTTTGACCTCCTGCCATGAAGTTTCATTCACTCACCAATAACTTCTGCCTCTCTGAAGGAGACCCTGCAGTAGGCACGGAGGCAGGAGACAGAGGATTTACCTGTTCCTTTGGGTTTCTACCAATGCCTTGCTGATCTGTCTTGTAAATTGAATTTCTCTACTTTTAACACCCATCCTGTTACGCCTTCTTTTATTAGATTGAAAAGCTCCAATATTTTCTCTTTGTGAAAGCGCTTAAGCACTATCATCAAATAACCCATCAGTCATCTTTTTGTCAAGACAGAAATGCTGAACTCTCTGACTCGCTGTCAGGTTTTATTTTAACCACTGATTCATTTCCTCGGCTCTTATCTGCACTGCATCTACCCCTAGAACACGTTTACATTCTGGGGGCAGAATGCCATTACTGGTGTCACTCATGCTGTAATCAGAGGTAAATTCACCTCTTTAAATGAGTTGCTATTCTCCGGAATTGTTTAATCTCCTGTTTAATTATTATGGCACTTTGGCAACTTAGCTTGACAGCCTCTTTGAAAATTGACTATTGGAAAAGCAAACAGTGCAAAGGGAATACCCTGGATGGCAAATAGAGGATTTCCCCCCGTTGATATCCACAGACTATGTCTTGTTTAAAACTACTATAATGAGATACAAGAAATACAGGCACATTTCAATTAAAGAACTATGATC
>NW_010155000.1:0-1417 GCF_000699245.1 Pterocles gutturalis | reverse complement strand
CCTCATGCCAGCCTGTGAACCTTTTCCATGTGATAAAGTATTGCTTTTGAATACATGAACATATGTGGCATGTCCAGTGGACAATTAAAGACTGAAAAAGTGCTTCAGACTATGAGACCAGTGTAGCTACGTTTACTTCACAGCACACGCAACAGTGATGCAAATGTTATTATTCACTAATGGGTGTTAGAAAGGAAAAAGGGGATGCAGAATTAACAGGTGAGGTGGTGAACGGTGAACTTCAGAGGAAGATGTGAAGCTTTAAGCAGAACTTGTCGCCTCACTCAGCGCTGTCTCTAGAGGTGTGTGGAAATTAGGGAGGCCAGTGGTACTCAGCAGCCTCCTAGGTAGCAGTTTCAAGAGTGACGCTATTGTGTAAACAATCGTGCAGCTGTTGATGATAAACCCAGAGCTTTTGGATGAAAGGGATGAGCCCTTTCCCATGAACTTGGCAAGGTGAAAGGGTGCGCAGCACCATTGAAAAACCTCTGCTCATTGCTGTTATCAGACTTTTCCCAGAAAAGAGAAGTCTATGATTAGGCCAATGTGGGGTCATGAATGTGGCAAAACAGATGAACATCCTTAGACTTTCATCAAAATAGAGCTGACTCAGCTACTCTGGCAGCCTCTCTCATTGAGCAAATAAAGACAGAGGAACAGAGTGTCTCCCGATATTGAAACCACATGGAACCAGCACCACTGAATGTGTTCCTGGCTTCCCCAAATCCATCATGGTACTTCTAGAAGTGCTAAAGGGGAGAGAGATGTCTGCCTGCTCCTCAGTGCCTTGCATATTCAAAATCACAACCACCCTGTTGTGCATTGCAACAAGAAGAGGAGCAATGCTGGCATTTGACCAATGGAAAACTTCTATGTGCCTTTGAAGAAGGGGCCTGTGTTTGCCAAAACTGTGGCATTTGTGTGTGACATTTTTCTCAGAAGGCCAGACAAGCTGCCTTCCTTAAATTACCGGTTTGGTACGAGCAAGTGGTATCAGGGTTTCATTGTGGTGGTTTGAAATGGGAAGAATAAATGCAGCATGTTCTTGGTTGTAAACCAAGACAGAGGGATGAGACATCTGAGAGCTCTGTTAGGACCCTGAGCCCTTTCCAGGGCTGGAGAAACAAAACTGAAGGGTGCAAGCTAGATGGTGTGGGAATTAAGGAAAAATGGAGGGATGCCTTTAACATGGTGAGAACTAAAACTCATCTTTGGATGGTCTCCCAAAGAGCTGTCTTGTGACAAACATCTTGTGCCAACATTTATAAGCACTGCAGAAGATTCTAAAAGGCTGTCCTACTGATTTTAAACTGGATAGCCTTCAGAGAGGCTATCCAAGTTTCAGTTGTTCTCATGGGATTAGGTGTCAAAGAAGAAGGGTCTACTGATGATGCTGCTGTTCTAGGGGATCCTAGAT
>NW_010154999.1:0-1397 GCF_000699245.1 Pterocles gutturalis | reverse complement strand
AATTCATAAGAAAAGAGAAAATATGCCGTTAATTCTCCCATTGCTTCCTTTGTGTTTAAATTATTCCTTACCTTGACAGTGTTTGCTAATGGGGTAAGAATAAACACGGAATTCCCAAGTTGTAAATGGATTGTTCCTGCTTCTAAAAAGCAGTGACAGCATATATTGCCAGGTGGAGGCTGAATTTCCTAGGAAAATAAAATAAGCAGACTTACCACTCTGCCTCAAGGCAACACAATTTTTTATGATCTCTGGGAGGTAGTCAAACTGCTCCTGTACCTAGCAAACTGAGGATGCCATTCTAGGTCTTAAGACCCAAAGCCACTAGAGTAAAAAAACTGTAATAATGTATCGTAAAAACAACACTGGCAATCCTCTAAAAACATCTAAATTTTGCATATTTTAGAAAAAAATAGAGCCTTCTCTTTTCAGTTTTCTCACTCATATTACAGAAGTCATTGCAGGTTTGATTTTCACAGTCTTGTTGCAAGCATCTTTCGGGTTCCAAACTAGTGGTTAAAAGACTTTTTTGGAAGGAAAAGGGCCCCTGCTTCTCATTTATCTCTTGGTACATCCCTATCATGTGAAACCAGATCCTTGGTTATATTATTTTAGAAAAGAAAGAATTCTGAGATTTTTTTCACAGAAGTCTGTTTTCCCCCCACCGTTCATGTTAGCAGTCATCATACTGATGTGTCCAAAATATGGCTGTAGCTTTACACATAAGCTAGAAGTGTGAAAATACAGTAACACGCTAGTCACTCTGAAGGGAAGCTAACGCAGTTCAGTGGTATCAGGGCAGAAGTCTCTTTTTTAATTTGGCCACACATATGAAACACAGCCGATGACCTACTCAAGCCCAGCTATTTGATCTTCAGAACTTACTGAGGAGGTCAGAATATTGTGAAAAGAGTCACAGAAATCACTGAACACAAGAGGTATTTGGCATCAGCCTCCTGTCTGGTGTAGCCATCGTTACCGAGTAGCTGTCTAAGTGAATTTAATATTAGACAAAACATTTTTTTCTTATTCTGGCATGAGCAGGTTAAATGAATTCACTGAACTGACAGCAAGTGCAGTCAGTCTGGGTTAGCTCACTTACCAAACTGTAGAAGCATTAAAAGTAAATGTACGAGAACAAACAGTCACAGACACTAAGAGGTCTTAAATCTGTTAACCACCCATTTATTTCCTGGAAAACTCCCAACTGGTGTCTTGGCCTTTCTTCTGAAATAATAATTGAACCACAATAATGGATATGAATTAAAATAAATCACCTTGCATGAAATACCTTCTCTAAAGATGCTGCCTCTTTGAGCAAGGAATAGCCACGCTTTCTCTTAACTTGGGGCTTGCTATCTCCTTATTAAAACAAAACAAAACCAAAAAAAACCAAA
>NW_010154998.1:0-1413 GCF_000699245.1 Pterocles gutturalis | reverse complement strand
AAAAAAAAAAAAAGCTCACTTGGCAAAAAAAAAATTACTGCATGAAAGATAACTAGTTTATTCCTTTAGTGCTATTTTACACAACAGCACAAGTGCTTATAGCTAATTCACATGAATTTTGTTTACTAGGAAGTTTATAATCTCAATACATGCTATTTTTCCATGAAAAGATAAATTCTGGACATCACATTTGAAGAAAATAGATAAAAAGTAGGATGAAACTTGGTTGCAAATATATAGCTAAGGGCAAAATAATTTTCTGGAGTCAATTTGATTACCTTCAAGATTTTCCTAAATTGATAATTTAGGAAACTCTCATAAACACTCTTCTATCAAAATGGAAAAAAAACCCCTGGTGTTACAGAAAATTATTATTATTTAATAGAAAAGTTCTGGAAGCACAGAAGGTCAGATTAATTCCTGTTGAACTTGCCACTACAATGGAGTTACACCAGCAATTAATTCAGACCAGGGAAATTAATGACTCGCCTGTGGCCACAAGGGCAGTCTACAGCACAGCTGAGAGCTGAGCCTGTTCCATTGCCATAGGCACAAGACCAGCAGACCAACGTTTGGATGAGGGAGGGTATCCATTTCATTAATTATTTTCAAGCATATGAATTTTGTCTCCATCATATATTCTGCAATACAGTGATAAGATCTCAACAGGATCATATACAGCACCATACTTCTATGATAACAAGGATAAATAGTATTTATGGTTTATGTATACATACTGCTCACAGAACTTACTACAATGTATTCATTGAGATACTAACTTAAGAGGTTTTGGAATTCAACTAACATTTGCTGGCAGTGAAACCTGCTATTTCTTTTGTTTTGCATGTCCCTTAAACCCCATGAGCATTAACGCCTTTCACTAATTTGGGGATGATACATTTTATACACTCTCTTTATCAAGTTCAGCTCTAAAAGACAGCATAACCTGACCTTCGTGTCAGACAAATGTACTATCTTACTGATATTAGTTTTGGTTAAATCTTGAAAGTTAATGTTACAACAATGTTCAAGGAAGAGCCATTGCTTTACCTCACGTTGTCATTTGGCATATTTGCCCCACATGTGTCAAGGGGATGAAAGCTCAGGACTCCATGTTGGAATGCTTCCTGCACTTTGCATGCCTAAATACTTATGCAACAAGCAACAGTGCTTGAATTATTTATGGATCCATACATGTGCAATATTTCACATCTGCTGCTTATCTCCACTTGAAAGTAGGTTAAATGTAGTCTATTGTCAAGTTCAATATCTTGGATTCAATTCCATTAATAAGAAAAACATTGTCTACATCATAAATCTTCATTTTAGGACTCTTCATGTCAGACAGCTTCCATAGGAGGGCTTCCCAAGTCTCCAAGGTGGATATGGTAAACTGGATCTTTTTAGAAAGCG
>NW_010154997.1:0-1420 GCF_000699245.1 Pterocles gutturalis | reverse complement strand
GATTCTATGATTCTATGATTCTATGTTTACTGTATAGATGGTTTAAGAAATAATTTCTGTGTGATTAAGCAACAGTAGTCTTTTTAATTTTTTTTCCTTTTTCCCCATTCTATATGAATTTATATTGTGAGTTAGAGTAATTAGGCATCTGCTTCATAAGACAAACTATTTGATATAAGATATAGTTAACACTATTCAGTGATTTTTTATATCCTGTTTTGTGAATATCCAGCATATGAAGAAAAGGGACAATTATATTTTACTACAACATTTTTTCATTAATGTCATCTGTTCTTTTAACTCAATAGATTAATAAATAAATTCCATTTATTGGCCACAGGGTTTTGACACCTGCACCCAATAGAGCGAGCAGCTCTGTTTGCTTCAAAAGGGCTGTTCAGGAATAAGTTCAAGGATCTGAGCCATTTATTTTACATCCCCACAGCAGAGAATTAGAAACAAACTGTTCAGGGCTTCCAGGTATGAAGGACCAAATGCTGCAGTGTGATGTCAGCAGAGGTGTCCTCCCTGTTTGTGCCGCAGACCTCCTACTCTGAAGTTAACAAGATTCAGACCCAAAGCCATACTAAACAAAGGGTTCTGGAGAGTCAGGCACAAGGTTTAAATTGGTTATTTTGTTGGCCAGTGGTACGCTCTGTTCAGTCTCACTCAGCTTCATTGAGGAGGACGGGAAGGGAAATATAGATGAATGTAGTTGCTGGCACCAGAGCAAGATCTGCTGGCCCTGAGCTAGCATGTGTGAGGAACAGAGCCTCAGGTACATGGGCCTGTCATGTCTCTCATAAATACTTATCCTTGTTTGAGATTCAAATGCAGTAAACATACTGTTTCAAATGACACCCTCTGTGTCGGTTAACAGACTTATGTGATTCGACTGTGATGATAAATTCACAGTCTTTTGTGTCTACTCTGTGCCTCAGAACTAGTATTAAAAATACACCCCAGCTCTCTTCTGGCAGTGGTGATGTTATAAATGGATTTGAACTCTATGCGTCAGGTCTAAGGAGGTTTTATGAACTAACATAACTGCTCAGCAGTGACAGCTCTGAACTATCAAGCCTCAGTGCTACAGCACACTATGAAGCTATCCAAGAGCACAATCTTATGGTTGGCACTATATATTTTTCATTTTTTGTGCAGGTTTGTTTTTTCCTTAATAGAGAGATAAACTGTCATCTTAGATTTCTTGTTTTCAAGTGCTTGTTTTCAAAATCTCGTCTTGCTTTGAATAAATAAATAAAAAAAAGAAATAATGAGTCACTTAGCAGTTGTGCTTCTTGTTTTGGAAGTAAAGGCAGAAGAACACACAAAGCCAAACCAGCTAGTTATCTGTTATTTGCATTTCGTTTGAATGCTCATGTCCCGTACTGCTGATGCTGGTGGAGTAGGAGTAGGAGTA
>NW_010154996.1:0-1406 GCF_000699245.1 Pterocles gutturalis | reverse complement strand
AAATAAATCATTGGAGACGTTGTTGGACAATGGGTGAATGAGTTACTGCTGAGGAACTGGGTTTCATCTCTATTTTCTGGCTGTAGTTAGAAAGACTTCAAGCCAAATTTCAATTACAGAGGATAAAATAAAGGCTAGCCCAGCCTGGGCTTTTGAAGAAATAACTGTGCTTCGGTGAAGTAATAAGGCATGGTTGTTCTCTGACATTGCTGCTCGCAGTTAATGGAGCTAACACAAAACCTACCTGGGCATTACTGCAAACAGCTCAGGAAAGCCTTCACGGGCGTGCAGAGCTCTGGCAAAGGCGGCAATAAGGTGGCTGGATGCTTGAGGTGCACAACAGTGAAAAATGAAGTATCTTTGTAGGAACCTGAGATGTGTGGGCACTGTACAGCTGTGATTACATGAAATTGTACAGCTACTCTTTTGGCTTATGGAAAAAAAAAAATCATGAGCCATGCCAAGTGGTAAGTAGGAAGGAAGGGACATTACAGGCCAGCCTGCTGCAGGGTAAAACACCCACCCTGGAGCTGTTGGCTACTTCAGCCTCACAAAGATGCTGATGATACAGGGCCTGGGAAAATTCAAATGAAGATTGAAAGAGCAGGACTTTTCAGGACAGAGAAGAAGAGAAGACTTGTTGTAAGTACACCCTGGAATTAACAGGATCAATACAGGAGACAAGAGCTTGGCTGTTTCCCACTTGATGTCTGAACACATGGATATACAAGGAAATTAAAAGGGTGGAAAACTCAAACCTGAAGAAAGGAAACACTTTTTCACACAGGAATTTAAAGTGAGTCTAGAGAGAGCCTGGACATTAACAAAAGTGCATTGTAACCTATTTATGCTTAACATGTTTTGACACTAACATATTGTTTCAGTCCCTGTTGTCAGCTCTGGGCTGACTGGTTACCCCCTTTTAATAATACAAGAGCAAGACAACTTCAGTACAATTTGAAAGGCAACATTTTAAATTATAAAATCCCTTTCCATACAGCACATAATTAACCTATGGACCTCATTCCCACAAGATTTAAATTGAGCTGAGACTTCTCTGTATCCAAAAAGGATTGGCGTGTATTTATAAACTGCCCAAAATCCACTTGAGGCAAGGGCAGTAAACATTCAATGAGGTATTCGTAAACGATCCTTTCAAATCCCCTTGGAGAACAGGCCAGAAGGCCTAAGGACCTCACCCATGGGCAAACCCAGCATCACGCACCCAGGAGGTGGTAATTCCCAGCTGCTGTGTGTTAACACCGGATTTCAACAAAAGCCCCAGCTGGAATTTCAGCTTCGCTGGAGCTGGGAAGGACGCCCTCAGGACTTCACCTGCCCCCTGGGCTGGTGTGTGTGCACAAAGTGCCAAACAGCAGTGCACAGTAACTCCGTACTTGCCTCTT
>NW_010154995.1:0-1404 GCF_000699245.1 Pterocles gutturalis | reverse complement strand
TTAGATTTGCATTTCTTTCAACCCATCAGAAAGATCTGTTGAATAAACTTGTGACAGAAAGTTGGAAGGCTTTTAGCAATTTCATTGTCTGAAGGGCAAGGGCAAACTTGACCAGCGTGCTTGCTTTTGACTTCTGTTTGTCCTTCACCATATCATGTTAGTTCCTTTCTAATGGTTAAAACCCTGACATGTTAAAGCTGTGTCCACAATAAAGACCGTTTGAATCTCTGTGTACCTTATTGCTGACGTACTGCAATCCTTAGTTACCTTAAAAGTTTAATTCGGATTGTTGGCTCAGTCACAGCAGTTTCAAGAACTTCTCTTCTATAGATATCCTTAAGCATTACTAAGAGACTCGGCTGGTGAGGTCCTTCATTCTTAATGTGTTTAAGAGACAAACAAGTTCAGTTTTATTTTCAAAATTGGGGAGCTCAAAAGTTGTCTTTATTGGAGAGACAGAATGTGAGGCACAGGAAGAAAAAAATCAAATACTGGAGCTGATCAAACGAGACACATTTTCTCACACACACACAGAGTAATTAATATGGTTTTTTTTCTTCAATGTTTATGTTCCGGGGCAGAGGGGTGTAGGAAAAAAAATAACCAAAATTTGAGGGAGAACATTTAAACAGATTTTTTCTTCTCCAATCAAACTTTTTGTTCTACCATCCTAAAAAGTGCATTATTCTGTACCTGGCTGAAGGTACAGATTACTTGCCTATTTTGACACATACAGAAAGCTTCAGATTAAGAGCAGACATACTGAGACAGACCTAGGACTCATCTGCCTATTCATTTCTCTCTGTGATGATCCTTCATAGACATCTGTGGGAGAAGGAACAGGCACAGAGACATTTTTCTGTACTATTCACACCGAGTTTTGGCACTCAGCAATATCAGGACTTCCTAAATGGAGATTATATCTTGTTTTTGACAGCGCTATCCTTCAAGGCTACATTTAATCTCTTTTGGATCCCACTTTTAAATTTGTCCTCCACAACAATAAGTTCTACAATTTAAATTTTATTCTTTATGGAAAAAGTGCTAGAATAATTGTAGCTATTGCAATTTGATAGAAGGGGTACACATATACCAAACTCCAGGGATTTTTCTAGGAAGGAGCAATCAGGACAGTCTGCCAGTATTTCTTCAAATCAAAATCACCTTCAGCAGCACCATGCTGGATATACCACTAAACCAGTAAGCGTGAGGTGCCCCCTCTTTTAGCTACATAAGACAATCATTACATTCAACAAAAAACAAGCTGGCAATATTATATAGAGGAGCAAAGCAAGGTGGATTTGCAGAAATGCTATATGAACAGGGTTAAAATATTTAGACAACCCTCTGAAAAGGGCTGTATCTGAGCTCTTTTGCAGGGTTCAGCTAGAGATTGGAGCAAAA
>NW_010154994.1:0-1403 GCF_000699245.1 Pterocles gutturalis | reverse complement strand
TTTTTTTTTTTCCTAGAGTCATTTGGGACAAAAGGCATCTGGCACTGGGTATTTAAATAAGACCTGTCAGAACTGTAAAATTAGTTTTATGTTTTAATAAAGGTACTTTAAAAATCTCAAATATAATTCTGCATTCAAACCATAAGTGTTTGGATTAAGAAAAGGAGATCTCATGTTAAATCTTAATATAAAAAGTAAATCAAGTGCAGAACTAAGCCAGTCCTCATCTGCAGCAGTATAAACAAGAGCAGCAAAGAAAAGAGGCGATATCTCCAATAGTTTATTCTGGGGTATTCTGGGTTTAAAGAATCAGCACTGACAGTGTAAAATCTGGATTATACAATTCGTTACTTATCTGGTTTCAGTTTCTCTAGAGACTCAGGTCACCTCTAAAGCTCAGACTCAGCCCCATGTTTCCATCCCCAATTTCCTCAGCCCTTTTCTCTCCTCCCTGTACTGGAGCATCCTTGCCTGCTCCCCCCACCCTCGCAGGGGTGGCCCCGTGGACCTGCGCAGGGGATGTCCCTGGAGGTGGTGGGTGCCACGCTGGCAGGTGACACTGCAACTGTAGATGTCCAGCCTGCACCCATCCTAACATGGACAGACAGAGCTTGGCTAGCTTGGAGAGCTCTTAGGCCAGCTCTGTAATTAGCACATAATTCGCTTTAAAAATCTTCAGACATACAGACAAAGGATAAAGCCCAAAGGACAAACCCTCCTTCCAGCACTCACTACCCCATGCCAGCGAGCATGTACCTTGTTCCCGCTGGGACACCTTGTTACTCTATTTTATCTCCCCCTACAATCTTTGGAGCAGATGGGAGAAGGAAATTCCCCATTGCAATTTATTCCTAGCAGACTTGAAATATTTACAGGCAGACCTGACGGCCACATCTCTATGCTGAGCCCAAGGAGCAGAACTGCCCCTCACCTCTGCCACAGGAGGATGAAGCCACCTTAGAAACCAGCCCAGGTAGCCAAGGCACCCTACACTTGGTGCCACCACCCCAGCTCAGCTGGCCACTGCTGGGGGCAGCCAGTGCCCACGACAGCCCTCCCCGAGCCCGAGGACACACCACACATCCCTTGGGGCAAGAGAGAGCCCTTGGCAAACAACAGGCTGTGCAGAGCTGCAGCCACCCCAGGACTGACCCACGGCAGAAGAGTCATTTCTCCATTAAAGACCCCAAAGGAGAAAAGGAACCAGCTGACCTGAACTGAGGAGCTCCTGCTGGAGAAAGCACTTGGCTTTCCCTAAACCCAGGTGCCTGCCAGGCCTGGCCCTCCACCGATGTCACACCATCAGCAGAGACCCTTCAGAGGTCAGGGAAGCAGGAAGGGAAGAGTTGCAGGGGCCAGCCTCCAGCCACGCTGCCTCCTCAGCCTCCCCATGGCCACGCTGC
>NW_010154993.1:0-1397 GCF_000699245.1 Pterocles gutturalis | reverse complement strand
CTGTGATTCTGTGATTCTGTGAACTAGTGTTTGATTCCAGTAGCCCTCAACCTCTGACTCTGAACCTACAGATGTGATGTCAACTCTGCTGCTTTGGGTCCTATTCTGCCCTGTATTTGATACTATATTTTGAACCAACATGGCAACATAACTGAATGTAGGAAATCCATTATCAGGAATTCCACAGTTCTTTACAGCTTTCTTTCTACTTTTCGAAACATGTTCTTCCTCTCTGTTACCTCTTAGCAGTGCCAAGGCTAGAAGAGGAGACATGAAGAACACAAAAATCTTTATAGCATGCCTCTTTTAGGGGTGAGAAGAAAGACATGGACAACTTTGGCATAATTGAGGCTAAATATAAACTTGTCCCATATTTATTTGCAAATGAACTTTGAATGAAATCTTCATCATCTTCCATCTCCTGGTCACTGTCTCTTAATTACAGAGCTTCCACTAAGATCCTTTACAATAGTATCGGAGGATGGCAGACAATTCTGATGCAGATAGTAGCAAAAAATCTGACATCCAGCATCTTGTACAGGAGGGCAGGGTTGAGGAATAAAGCCCAAAAATTCTTACAAATGCTATCATGGGATGTTTAAATGTCCAGATAAAGTAGACATTACCTCAGTCCTTAGCATCTCCTCCAAAAAGAAGAAAGAATAATAATAAAAATTGCTAATAACAGATAACATCAAATATAAGGAAAACATATAAGACACCAGCCATTTTGGACAGCTGCAGGACTGAAATTACTTTTCTGTAATGTTGGAAAGCTTTCTAAAAAGAAATGTTTAAGTTTCATAAGCAGAGATCTCAACTCCCAGCATTACAGAACTCAGTGGGAGTTCTACCATTGACTTAACACATCATGGTTTTTTAAGTGACTAAAAGGAAAAAAGGTGTGTAACATAGCAAACATTTGGAAGAAAAGAAAGGAGTCTTGAAATTGCTGGAAGATGTCCTGGAAGAGTAAGGTTGCAAACATGAAGGATATGTGTAATTTGAAGCAAAGGGGCTCCTCACATGGGAGGATCTTGAACATCCTTTGAGAGAACTCATATGTGTATGTCAGCTTGGAGAACACCCCATCACCATCTCTGTCACTTCTTAGATTTCATTAAGAGACAGCCATTACATTAATCTTGGTTACACCATAACTGAGACTTTTTTTCCATCTTTTTAGGATCTTTCCCTTCATTAAACTTCTTTCATTCTCTCTTTGGAAATGAGAATATTTACATTAAGAAAGAGGATTAGATAACTATTATGATAAGATAATGTAATGCACAGAAATTCTCCTTCCATCATGGCTGGTGGTCAAAAATTCTAATTTTTTTCTATCAGAAAAAGCTGTGTGGTGTGGTGGATATGCTAGAGGGAAGGGATGCCATCCA
>NW_010154992.1:0-1396 GCF_000699245.1 Pterocles gutturalis | reverse complement strand
ATTCACACAGATGTTTGAGAAGTCAGGCTTGATTTTTAGTGTCAGAAGGCACAAACACATTGTGGAAGCTTTAACTAATGTGCAGAATAAGGTCAACGAAATGTGTTTTGGAGCTTTTTCAGTCACATGTTTGAGTAACACCTACAAAATGAGATCTGTGATCTTCCAGTGAAGGAAAGCAAGAATGGTGGAAGCTCCCCTTTGGATTCTGACACTATGGGAGTTATGTGTAGAGAGCTAGGAACCAGATACTTTTTCAGGTATGTCCTCCTTTCCTGTCCTTCCAGTCTTGCCCAGACGCTGGGTTTTGGTATGGGAAGCCAATATCTGGACTGTTTTAAATGCCATTCGAGTGCTTAGGTTCTTCAGGAACAGCATGGGTGGGCACGCTGGGCTACAGCAACTGGTAACAAGACTGCTGCTGCCTAACAGAAACACGAAAGGGATGGGAAAAGCAGTGTACAAAAAGGCTTGAAGCTATGATTTGTCTTGGAACAGAAAAAGCAGGGTAAGAGCTTGGACTATGGGGGACTGTGGTTCAAATGACAAGGCTTTGAGGGGATTGAGGCTGAGAGAGCTTCGAGTCTTGCATGAGATGGTACGTGGGTCAGGGAGGAATTGGCAAGCTGAGAGCAAGTGGCTCAGAAGGGATTCCGAACTTGGAAGGCACGGGGAAGCTTTACATGGAGGAAACGGGACTCAGGAAAAAATGAATTTTGGAAAGCATAGAAAGAGACTTTTGCAAATTCTTGGCTGACAACACTTAGAAAAACCTGTGAAAAAGGGACAGGGTGGCAGACATGAGAGGTCTAGGATGAGATGGCTTCTGGAATGGAAAGCTCTGAGGGAACTTCAGGGCCACAGAAGCAAAAAATGGAGGATAATGAGTTGACAAGAGAGAGGAAAGGGGGAGTGAGACAGAAACATTAGACACTCTGAGCCGGTTTCTCTTCCACCACTTCTCACACAAACAGGGAAGCTGCGAGCTACCTTCTCCCCCATCCCAAGCTCTCTGCTCTCAGAGTTACACCAGTCACCATCTTGACAGAAACAAAATGGTTAGGCTTTGACCTGTTCCTAACAACTGGAGACAACTAAAAGGTTTGCTTCTATGGCTTCTGATACAGTAAGTTTGTAGCTACTACTCAGAAAAAGGAGCAAAGTTCCGTTGTGCTAGTCACCTTTAACAGAAAGATCTTGCTGGAAGTAGCTTCCTGTTTATTTAAACAGCTGAGCTGATCATTAGATGAATTAAGAGAATGACAACTTTGTTTAACAATAGTGGCAGAAGATAAGACAGAGGTCGTTTTGAATTTTCTTGTCTGTTTTCATCACCGAGGAGCAACATGTGTTTTGAAGAAGAAATGTTCTGCAAGCCAGTTTTGGAATGACTGTA
>NW_010154991.1:0-1398 GCF_000699245.1 Pterocles gutturalis | reverse complement strand
GGTCTTGCTGGTGAATTTGAAGAATACACAGTGTCACATCCCATGAACTGTGAAAGCCTTTTTTGCTTTTGTTCATATTTCAGCGCAACGTAGTGGGTGAAATCCAAACCTCTTTCAAGTCAGTGGGAGTTTTGTCATGGATTCAAAGAGGCAGAGCTTCTTTGTGAGGATAAGCTGGAGCTCCATTTTGCCAAACTCCACATGCCCAAAATGCATTGTTCATTTACAGCTGCTTTGATTATACATATGTCTCATTTTACTTTATTCTGAGTCACTCCCCTGAAGTTTTAACTTACATATTTATTGTTGATTCAGAAATATCTAGCTAACAATGACAGTCTGACTTAATGGCCAATAAAATTTAGACATTTGTCATTTTTAAGCAAAAGTTTAGGAAGAGAAGCATTTAATAAAGTTCACATTCTTTCTGGATAAAACTCCATGCTATCTAATCAACAGTCCTACAGCTTTGCCTTTATTGCAATCAATTATTTCCATACCGTCTTGTCAGAGGTTTATCAGCTAACTAGCACCACGAAACACTCCTGGGTCTGGCTTCAGTCAGAGTCCAGAGGCAGTAGCTAGCTCAGGGAAACCGCACCCCATTCATTTTTCGGGGGAGTTCTAGCTCAGCTGACAGCTAACCTCAAAAGCTGAATTTACAGCAGAAACTTCACAGTGCATTTTCATATGGCATTCAGTTTAATTAGCACTTGGGCAATTCCTTTTGTTCTCGGTAAACAACAGTAAGATTTGACAAGGCAGAGAAGAGAGTGTATTTGTTGCTTTCATATGTCGCTCAAACTAGCCCATCACCATTCCCAAACTAATACTTCTTTACGCGAACTTCTGCTAAATAGTGTTAGATTTTTAAGTCTAAAACTGGCAGGTTTTCCCAGGGTTGCATCTGATATCAAAATCAAGGTTTATTAACATTACAAAGAGCACTGCTGTCCTGTAGTGCCCCTTTTATCATTCTAAGCAGCTGCCTTGAGGCAATGCGTTTAACCTTGGGAAATAGGAGAGGAATTCTGGGAAGCCAGAAATCTTTGACAGCTCAAGCCTGTTACCTCATCCAAAATCTGCTCTAAGGCTTCAGCTCCCACACTGAAAAAAGATGAGACCCTTATTTTCATTTGATGTTTATCTATTCTATTCATTGCACTTAAAATCGAAAGATAGGACAGCATTTACTTACAGTGATCTTCCATTTGTGCTTCAAGCAGACCAGTGATGAAAACTTTCATTTTCTCTGCTGAGACTCTTATTAAAAAGATAGTGCCGGGGTGTGTGTGCGTCTGTGTTGGGGGAACACTGAACAAAAACTCAAACCATTTAGCAGTGTGTTAAATTTTTAAAAATAGTTCTGCAGGTTATCTTTTTCCTACCTCTTTTATG
>NW_010154990.1:0-1402 GCF_000699245.1 Pterocles gutturalis | reverse complement strand
TTCCCCTGCTACCAAAACCCCACCACACAGCCACGATACACCATAGTTTTATTATGCTTGAAGTTGGCAGTATGATGGGCACCAAGGCTATTTGATATACTGTTTCATGGCAGTGGTAAAATTAAAAATGACACGATAAATACTGTGCTTGTGAGTTACAGTATCTAGACTCATTCTGAGTCAAATTTGAGAAAGCAATTCAACAGGCCACATCAGGCCTTTGGGTTTTTACCTAGTGAGGGTTTCTAACCCCAAGAGGTGCCCCGTGCACCCTCCCTGATAGAGCCACACTCAGCATCGTTCTCAGCAAGCGGGCAGCAGCTGACTGTGCTTCATGTTTTGTTTCCCCTAGCACCAGGAATGGATTTGCTTGCAGGGAAACTTAGACACAGCACCTCCAAACTGCCCTGTGCTCAAAGAGCCCCAGGCTGCATGACACTTGCTGGGACCAAAACCCCAGCAGTACATTCTGGCTCCATCTCCCTGCGGGTTTTGCTACAGCTCTGTCACCCGGGATTTCCCAAATACAGGACTGTGGTGTGGTCCCTTTGCATGCTTCCCCTCTTTCCACACTTGCTAGACTGAAAGAGCCCTCTAATTTGTATTCATTGAACTAAACCTCCAGGCACCAAAATCTTGGTGAAAACTGTAGTTGAAGCCTGGAAACAGGGAATCAGCAATGGGGAATTTCACGTGCTTCATCGTGATTTCTGAAAATGAAGTTGAGTTGCCTATTTAGATGGGTAACATTATGGGGTCACTCGTAATCTAAAACCCTACAGTAGCTGCCCCCTGACAATGTCACATTTGTGAAGCCAAAGATTATTTTGCCTTTTGTGATACCTTACACCAGTCCTAAGCATAGGAAGAAGGAAAGTAATGCCTGTTTTGCACATCACTAGCTATTAGGCTATGTCTGGTTACATCACATCAGTTGACATAACATAAACCAATGTAAGCAGATAAAATGTGACACAAATGTCATGTTGCATCAGATTTTAAAGGAGTTGGCAGCTTTTACACCATGGATGAAAAATATCAAGTTCAACCACCATACCTGTAGGCCTTTAGGATAAAGCAATGCTAGCCATCAACTGCAGTCCACATTCTCATCTACTGATGGACCATTTTTACTCTCTGTTATGTTCCTATTCCTTCCCAAAGTATATACAAACACCATGAAGACTAACCTTGATGAAGTATGCATCAGCAGGGAATTAATCTATTGAAAAATGGATGAAACATAGAGCCTGTCTCAAAAAAAACCCACCAAAATCAATAGCAATCTTTCTATCAATTCAAATAGGAAATGGATCAAGGTCTCCATGCCTCAGTAAATATTTCTACTGTACAACTAATTTCCCATTAGCAGGAAAAGCACAGGTTTTTTGTAGGGTGGGGG
>NW_010154989.1:0-1395 GCF_000699245.1 Pterocles gutturalis | reverse complement strand
GCACACAGGGCAGATTTATTTTCCTCTATCTCTTTCTGTTTGCTAACAGTGTGATATAACCACCAGGGGCTCTTCTTGGTTAATTGTGTGACATAAACAAGGGCTTTCTGTTAATTTTTCAAAGCAACAGTATATGACAGCCATTTCTCTGCTGTCTTGTAGGCTTCCGTGCTTACCTATGTCTGGTGTGAGGAAATGGTCCGATGAGTCCCAGTGCTAACCAAAACCAGATTTCTCTGCTGTGAAATTAGATTTCTGCTAATTAACAGTGCAGGAAGGCAGGCTTGCTCTGTTTCTGGGATGCAGCCAAACTTGAGTTAATGTGGTCCTAACAGAGGCAGATACTCCGTGGTGTACGCATTTTTGATATGCAAAACATTCTAGCAGTTCATTTAAAAATAGGGAGTTTTGAAAACTATGAGAGAGTGGTAGGGAAGAGACAAAATTCCCTTTAAAAGGTAGATTATGCAGGAGGTGTGTGCATAGGATGCATCTTTGGCTCCTTGTTTACAGATGGCATAGTACTAACGTATTCAGATCCTCAACTATTGTCCCTGCATAATACACAAAATTAAAAAACCTTTTGACTTGAAAATTATACCCACATGCATTAATTTTACTAGGGCTGTGAAGAGCTCTCATATTAGATTATGTAAACTTTCCTTCATCAAGTAAAAATGTCATTTGCAAAGACTCTAATAGCCTTTTCTGGACATGTTCAGAACCACATTACTAAAGATTACTTTCTGTAGTGGCCCTTAAAGATCAATTTATATTGAAATAGGTTGAAATGAAATTTCTGTTCTTGTAGTACGAGCATCTTTCAATTCAGTGGTGAATGACAAGTCAGCTGCCATTTGACATTTCAATATAAGATCTGACTTACTTGCAACCTCTTTATCTGTTCTAATGAAAGGCAGGTTTATTGTAACCTACTGCTCATTACGATATTTTTACTTCGGTCATCTGAGCTTGAAGTATTGAAGCAGATTTCTAAATGTGATTTCAACTTATTCAAAGTCTGGTCACCTGTGACAGTAAAACTAGCAGACACATTTGTGTTTGGCATGGGTTTTCTGAATCAATAATGTTTTCTTTCCTTGGTATGCAGACTGCTCCTCCATTGGGACTATGGATGGTGCTGAACAGCTAAACTCTTTAGTCTACTGCAATCTAAATTCCTTTTCTCCAGAAGTTATACAAAATATATTTCTGTAAATTGTAGCTGTTTTGAGCAAATTAGTAAAAATCCCACTAACCCAACCAGATGTATCTGAGAATAAAAGCACAAAAGTGTGATACGACAGTTAATCCATACATCATTGTTTTGATTTAAAACCTTGCTTTATACAGACAGAACATGGCATAGCAAATTGCACTATAGCTAATTTATAG
>NW_010154988.1:0-1391 GCF_000699245.1 Pterocles gutturalis | reverse complement strand
GCTTAAACAGAAGGGAGTTTTTTGAGGTCTATTTTCTTTTCTGGATGCATTTCTGATTCTGTAAAAATACTCTTGATGAAAATGAGAGCAAGGAAAATGAATACCCAACACCCACTGTGATAGTCACTAATCCTCATTGGAATGTTATAGCCTGGTTTCTAGTCTCAATTCCAAGGACTTCAGTGGATTTTCTTGTTGTTTCTAACTCCCTAGCCTTTCACCCTTTTTCTCTTCCTTACCCCCAGCCCCTCAAAAAAGGACTCCTAAAAACAATTGGCTTCACCCTCATGTGGAGTGCCACAGACCTGCAGAATCTCTCATCTGTGGCAGGTGAAAATAATTCTTCCGTACAGCTTCAGTTGTGACTAGACAGTGAAAGATTCATGGAGCTGTCTGAAGCATGCCAAACACGATATAAATCTGTATTCCATCATCAGTAGTTACCCTTCAAAAGAGGAGTAGGAAGAGTCATCCTACTGTAGAAATGTGACCAGCCAATCACTTCTATGTGTTGAATTTTAACTTTCTCTTTCGTGCTGGTTTGTTTTGCAGGTGAAAAATGGCTGGGACCAGTTCCATCAGTTCCAAGCCCCAAGATGTGAAAATTCCTGGGGAAATATACAAGAGTGAAAATATATACGTACATGGTCCATCTTCAGCGATTATCTGAATGTATCCAATTTTATGGAGAGATGGCTTTCTTGTCCTTAACAGCTAACTTCACTGCCTATCCAAAGGCGGTTGGGCTATGGCTATGAAGGATTTCCCATCATATAGTCTGCAGAGTTAAAGATAGGCAATCAATAAAATTAAAACCAAAACACTTCATGTTTCCCTCTCGCTTCTGATTACAGTAGTTAGAAATTCCACTGTGAAGTAGTTTGAACCTGGCCCTATATTGGCTGAATTGGAATAACATACTCAATTTGATTTGTATGAGGCTTGATTCCTCAATGATTCCTGTCTGTCTTATGACGCATCACTGAAGGAAGCACAACAAGCAGCAGCTGGAATTCCATTTTTTGTCTCTTTCTGAATTTAAGCTAAAACATACTCATGCTTGTTCACTTGAACAGCAACTCCTGGAACAAAGCATCAGAAAAAAAATCTGTATCCTTCATGTTCTTACAGCTGTAAGTGTTGTGGGAGTATCATTTGCTCCCCCATACACAATTTTTCCTTCTTACACCTCTTTCAGCTCTTCAGGAAATATCCTGTAATTTGAGAACTCCTTCCTCCTTTCCACCAGCACACCCGTTAGTCTTTGGGCAAATCCAGCCTGGAATTTAAGGAAAATTTTGTGAGATGTAAGAGGCTACATTCATTTAGGAGTTAGAATGACAGAGAAGTTATCACGTGTGTGGACGCCATAGGTTTCTCTGAGCTAAAGA
>NW_010154987.1:0-1396 GCF_000699245.1 Pterocles gutturalis | reverse complement strand
AAAGAGAAAGTTGGGGTATGCAATAGTTAATAGAGATCTGAAACACGTAGAGTCAGGACCCTTGAGTTCGATATGGTCAGCTCAGGCTTGTGAATTGTATGCACTTTATAGATCATTAGTACTGTTAAAAGGGAAGAGCCAAACAATTTTTACGGATTCCAAATATGCCTTTGGTATAGTTCACACATTTGGGAAAATCTGGGAAGAAAGAGGCTTAATAAACTTGCAAGGAAAGAATTTAATACATCATGAGCTCATAATTAAAGTTGTAGAAGCTTTGAGAGAGCCAAAAGAAATAGCAGTTGTGTATATAAGGGGTCATCAGAAAGGAACAGATTATAGAATTAGAGGAAACAACTCGGCAAATAAAGAGGCTCGAGAAGCGTCATTGAGAACGCAGATCACTAAAATTAATACAATACAAACGGAAGAAAATCAGGATTAAAAAAAAGGGAAAGAAATTTACCCCTGAAGAACGAACGAGATTAGAAAAGATAGGAGCTAAATTAGAATCAGGAAAGTGGATTTTACCCGATGGTTGGGAAGTACTGCCAAAAGCATATGCAAGACAGGTCTTAGAAAGATTACACACTAAAACACATTGGGGCACTAAGGCATTAGGCGACCAATTTCTTAAGCAATTCGGATGTATTGGCATTTTCGAAATTGCAAAACAAATCACGCAGGGATGTTTAATTTGTCAGAAAAGAAATAGGAAAATGTTCAAGCAAGTAGTGATGGGAGGAAGGAAAATAGCCTATAGACCATTCGAGAGAATACAAGTCGACTTCACCGAACTACCAAAAGTAGGAAGGATAAAATATTTGCTGGTCCTTGTAGATCATTTAACTCAGTGGCTTGAGGCCTATCCAACAGCGAGGGCTAATGCACAGACTGTAGTAAAGATCTTGTTGGAACAGCTTATCCCCAGGTACGGAATAATTCAACACATAGATTCAGATCAGGGTACCCATTTTACCTCAAAGATAATAAAATTATTGAGTCAGTCATTAGGAATTAGATGGGAATACCACACACCGTGGCATCCTCAAAGCTCCGGAGGAGTGGAGAGAATGAATCAAGTGATAAAACAACAGCTAGCAAAATTAATGGTGGAGACTCAGATGTCATGGGTGAGATGTTTACCCTTAGCACTTCTGAATATTAGAACGCAGCCCCATGGCGAGACAGGATTATCATCCTACAAACTGTTATATGGGATGCCATATGATCAAGGGATACCTTTGGGGGAAAATATCGTAGAGGATTATGACATAAAGAAATATATCACAGTTATCGGACAGAGGCTAAAAGAATTGAGAGAAGTAGGAGTAATGGTTCAAACGCCACCCTTGGGGTTTGCAATTCATAAATTTAAACCTGGAGACAAGGTCTT
>NW_010154986.1:0-1389 GCF_000699245.1 Pterocles gutturalis | reverse complement strand
AAAAAAAAAAAAATAGCACTTGGCAACAAGAAATGGTAATGAACACATCATTAAGGCATTCAGGGAGCTGTACATCTGACTGACCTCTTTGTTCTTTTTCATCAAAATTATGTTTGTGACACATTTGTCCAAAGCAAAGGCCTTGCAGATCTCCTATGTCAGCTTTTTCAGGAAGCCAGTATCAGCTTCTGACAAACTCAACATGGAAAAATGTCCCATCTGTTCAGATGTCGGATGTGTGGCTGGAATTTAGCACAGGGCTGGAAGGCAACACAGGCAATGAGAGGAGAGCAGCAAGGCAGCAGAACCCAGGAGGGGCCAGGGAATATGACTGTCTGACATAATTTTCTCAGAAAAATAAGTGGTAAAAAGATTTTTGTCTTTTTCTGGCTGTGATGGAAAGGTAACACTCGGAGCAGCCTGGTTCGGCCAGGTTGCTTACACAGCTGTGGGGTACCAGCTTGTGACACTCAGTCACTTCTTTCCTTCACAAGGTCTTCCCACCAACACATGTTGGCTTAAGCAAGGCTTCCCCTAGCCCTATGGTGCAACATGGGCTTGGCAGTGCCAGCACCCAAGGACGCAGGAGGCAGGCTGAAGCAAAGCCTGAACTCCAAGCCTGTACTCTCAGCTGTGCCTCGCAGCCCAGATGAGCATCCAGTGAAGCACCCGGCTGCTGGGGTTAAAAGCCTGTCTGTGGGTGGAAAAGGTCTCGCAGCTGGGCACAGAGTAGGTCTGTAGTGACAGCACCTAGATTTGCTCATCAGTGTGGTTACAAGGCAACAGAGTGGGTCTCCTGCTGAGCCTGGCAGCACAGCTGTGCCCAAGAGGGATTCAGCTGCTCAGCAGCACAGCTGCAAAATCCTGGGGGACCCTGCTGCGGAAACACTCCTGGGAAGGTGAGAAGTCTCCTGCTGGCCCCGCCACCACTCATCTGGTTCCTACTTTCCGTGTCACTAATTTGCTCAAGCCACCTCAAACAGGATGGTAAGTGTGTGTTGATTTTTACACCATTATGCATTATTTTGCATTATGATGTCCCAAGCAGGCTGCAACACAGGGATATGAATCTTCAGCTTCTCCTGGAGGTGCATCGAAGAGCCAGTAGAACATGTTACTGGGTACGTTAGATCCTGGATTAGCACATGTATCCTTACAGACTATGGTGGGCTGACTCTGGCTGTCAGCAAAGCCCCTACCCAGCAGCTTGCTTACTCCCCCCTGGCACGATGGGGGAGAGAACTGGAAGAGAAAAAGCCGAAAACTTGTGGGGTGAGATTCTAGATGAGAGTTAATAGTTTAATACGTGAAACAAAGCTGCACACAGGAGCAAAGCAAAATAAGCATAAGGCACTTATAAATGTAAGCACTGCTCAGCAATAACTAAAA
>NW_010154985.1:0-1393 GCF_000699245.1 Pterocles gutturalis | reverse complement strand
CCAAAGGAAGCAAAGCAACGGTAGGTCATGATGCAGCAAGGGCAATTCCAACTGGATGTCAGAAGAACAATTTTCATAGTGATGGTTTGCAAGCACTGGAAGGAGTCACCCAGAGAGGATGTGGAACCTCCATCCTTGGAGACTTTCAAAACTCCTCTGGACAGGTCCTGAGTGACCTAACCTAACTTCAAAGTTAGCCCTGCTTTGAGCAGGGAGCTGGACCAGTTGAGCTGCAGAGGTCGCTGCCAACCTGCATGATTTAATAATTTTGTTATTTTAACCACCATGAGGCCACATGTCCCTTACTTTTCCCAGAGTCACGCCCGTTTTCCGCATTAGAGGGAATAACATTGCTACACATCCGCATCGATCAGGCAGCGGAGAAGAAAGAACAGTGTACCAAAGAGATGGTATCTTTCATGCAGCTGTGACACTTGCATGCTATAGCACCTTTCCGCCTCATTTCAGGAGCAATAAATGTTGTTACAAAAGTAGTCTGCCTTTTTTCCTTGTCCACAACTAGCATGTCAACACCATTTTAAATTCATGTTGCTTTGAAGGTAGCATTTCATCTTAATGAGTTCTTTTCCCTCATATCTTCTCTTCATACTTTACAGGAGAAATGATTTTGAACCATTCCCATTTTCTCTCCATGACTGCTGGCTGTCAGTGTCTGTTGTAGCTTAAATGGTGTGGGACAAGGTAAATTAAATCCAACCCAGCAAATGGCTGTCATCAACACATTACAGCCTCAAAGTCATCTAGAGGATTCAGAGCAGCATAACAACAGGCAATGTTCAGAACAGGAATCAAGAAGAAACCAAGTTAAAAATAGCGTGTTTTGTGAAGCCACTAAATGTAACCGTACGTAGGTCACCCCGTTTTCATGTGCACCAGCTTCACTAACAGAAGAGAGGGATTTTAAATATACTGCAGGCCAGGATGCTACACAGCAATTGCAACACACAGGCTGTCCCTTTATAAACTGTATGTCCATATTGCATATTGGTTGCATTTTGTATGCAATGTGGTAAGCTCTGTAGAATTACTTCTTACTTAAACCTGCAGGAGAAGGCCAGGAAACCTTTAGAGAAGGCAGTGATTTATTGATTCATAATTCTTTTGGAAGAGAGCCACTAGTTATGTGATTCATCTGCACAGCCCAGACGCAATGTTAGGTACTATTGTTCTGCTGTGCTGGGCAGGACTAGGAAAGGCTAATACAGCAGTGTAAATGCACGACAAGGAAATTATTTTAACACATTAAGTTGCATAGACTGAGAAAGATGGAAGAGTTCTTGTTAAAGGAGATTGGTTTTTAATCTGGAATGGTGCACGAAGTGTCCAACATTGTTCGAAATCATTTAATTGCGGCTTTCCCCCCCCCCCCCCA
>NW_010154984.1:0-1390 GCF_000699245.1 Pterocles gutturalis | reverse complement strand
GAGGAGTGAGGACGGGAGCGCGGCCGCGGGGAGAAGCTGCCAGAAGGCCGCTGGCATTCACCGAGCTGAGAGTTGTACTGACGCTGCCACGGGAAAACGCGTTCTTCCAGCCTGTCGGCAGCCTGGCCTTGCAAGCTGGATTCCCTCAGTGTCGCGCTGCTTCCTGCGCTGGTCTGGCTGCAGTAACTCACACCGCTGGCGCAAGGAGTAGTTTCTTCCTGCGTTGCACAGCAGGGATGAAACAGGATGTGTTGCAAATTAACTTGCATTCGAAGATAGGTTTTATACAACCCATCACTTTCCCATGGATCATTTTTCTTAGAAGCACACTATATTAAAATGTCAAAGCTGTAAGTCTGTAAAATTGCTGCTGAAGGTGAACTTCATTTGACATTTTACTAGTCCCAGAGGATGTTCAACTTAGATGGAAGATGACTGTAAGTGTATGATTCATTAGTATGTGATTCTTTCTGTTCTGATTTTTTGCTTGTAGTTCTACTAAATAACGTAGAAATTGCCTTCTTCAATCCTTAATGCATACTTGGTGCTTCCTTTCTGAACTAGAACTCTTTAGGCATGCCTGATTTAGGTGATCATTATTGGTCGGAGAGTTTTTTGCAGGGAATCAAAAGTGATTGGCTTCCATTGTATTGGGGTGGAAGCCCCTAGTTTCATTGAACAATGCAGTATCTAATTTTTCCTATAGATTCATAGATTCAAACTTGCTAGGCTACTGCTAGAACTTTGTTCCCTTCAAAGTTAGAGGTATTTGGTTTTTTAAGCTTTCAAATGTAAAAAAGCAAAGCTGTTTTTGTGCCATGAAAATTCTTAATTAAAACAGAACAAAACAAAACCCCCAAACAAACTAAAAAAACCCCAAACATGGCAGCAGCTAATAAGACAGGCTGGTGCTACAGAGAAAGCTGACAGCATCATGTTTGCCTGATACTGCTGCTTAGTCGCTGAAGAACATGCGGCACCGTGGCGTTTGGTGTCGCTGTGGGGTCCCTGTAGTCTGATCGGGTGATGCCTGGGAAATGAGTACACTGTGTGTGGTGCTGTCACAAGGTTTCATTTGTCTTGGGATTCGACTTTTACTATAGTAGAGTGTTGCAAGGGAGATGCTGATGAATAAAAGATTTTATTTATATCGACCTCAGGTGTAATGCTTGTTTCTCTGACTAGCTTGCTTTCTCCCTCTTCTAACAACGAACCCAGCAACGTAAGGAAATGAAGAGCTGTGCCTTCGTCTGTGCCTCATTTTCGGGTGATGTAATAGGTGTTTAATAACGAATCTCTGCCTGTGAAACTGTTGTCATCGTCTCTTGTTTTTAAGGTTTTGAAAACTTGCAAACTGTTCGTTTTGTTGTTAGAAGCACAGAGCGCGAGG
>NW_010154983.1:0-1388 GCF_000699245.1 Pterocles gutturalis | reverse complement strand
GGATGGACAGAGGGGTGTCTGGGAGTGCCAGTGCTCGTGATGGGGGTCATGGGGATCGTGGCTCATCTGGTGCCCAACGAGAGGCATTAGAACAGCTGCTGAAAAAAGCCAGAACTGGTAAACTTGTGCTGGCCTCTTACCTTGCGCTGATCCGCAGACAGCATCGATGTTGCTTTTGAATGGGCCCTTAAGCAGCATAGCAAAGGAATAAGGAATAAGGTGATCGCAGAACACAGAGGTGAATAGCATTGGAGACCATTTTCCTTTGCAGCCACTATCAGCTGAAGCACAATCTCCCAAATACATCAAAGCGTGCGTAGTTTTGGACAAGGCTTTGGTAAGTCCATACCGGTCATCTTCTCCTTGTTTGCCTGACTTCTACGAACATGGAAATAGTGCCGTTTCCCAGCTTCTGCGTGCATTTGTTTTCCCTTTGGAAAAGTTACGTGTGCTGTGGGATTTGTAGGAAAGAAAACCCGTGGCTCCCATTTACATGGCTGGACGTTGGCAGTCATTGCAACGTGTCATTGTTCTGCTTCATCGCGGTAAATGCCTCGTCCGCTTTTCTGTCCTCTTGGGTTATTTTGCAGTACAAGTACATGGGTTCGGACACAAACGCTGCAATGCAGAAGGTAATCCAGGTCTTCAATTCCATCAACAATGTAAGTTTTAAAGTCTGGTGTATGTTGTAGTAAGATGATGGGGGGTTGATGTTAGTAACAGCCGCCTATCTCCTGGCTGCTTTTGTTTTTCGGAGGAGGTTGTGCAAGCTCAAATCCCAGGTCCTGGCTCGCGATGGTCTGGCTGTGGTGCTGGGCATGGCCGGGCAAGAGCGCCGAGCTCCTCGACTGACAACAGCGATGCGCTCTTCCCGCGCGATTTACTGTGTGCAGAGCTGTGGTTCTGCTCAGGAGGAAAGCTGTGCGAGCAGGCGTTTCCTCTGTTGCGCTTTCAGATGTTTAACGCTCTTCACCTGACCGTTGTGCTGTCCTCCCTGGAGCTCTGGACAGAGGAGAATAAAATATCGACGGCGGGGGAAGGCGATGACCTCCTACAGCGGTTTTTACAGTGGAAACAGTCGCATCTCGCTCTGCAGTCGCATGACATGGCTTATCTACTAGTGTAAGAGAAACGTTTCCTTGTTAAAGGTTACATGGCAGAAATCAGTTAAACCAATCTAGGTTGAGCTATAAAGATTCCCATGAAAAATGTTTCTGTAAAAAAAATTTATTTCTTACCTATTTCCCAATTCCCAAGTATTTCTTTCAAGACACACCTTCCAGCTGGCCTTTCTGTGGCTGTGTCGTGTGCGCGGTGATGCTGCCCATCCAGCAGCCCGGGGCTGAGGACCGACCCCACTGCTGCAAATGTAAAGCGAGACCGGCCCG
>NW_010154982.1:0-1388 GCF_000699245.1 Pterocles gutturalis | reverse complement strand
GCTGAACTCCCTAAATTTCTCTGATAGCTCAGCAGACTGGCATAGGCTGCCTGTGTTTATCCGTCTGTTACCGACTGTTTCCATTTGGAACAGCAGTACATATGAACTACTACAGGTGGGCAGAAATGCTTCCAACCAGTCTGAGTGGGGACATTTCTCACGGCTATGGCATGCCACTGGCAACATGTTGACCACCAAATGGAACCTAACAGAAGTGGATGAATATGTGAAACTCCTGGAAATTATGAAGAAAGCTTTAATTCTTGTGGACTTCGGGGTAGCTCCTGGAAAAACATTAGTACATCAGATCTTTCATAATTCTAGTGGAGGAATTAAATCCTCAGATCTGAATGATTTGTATAGTTCATTAAAACTCTTTTTCAATTCAACTTCTGCCACAAACAGCACACTGGACTTGGAAAGAATATTTCAAGAAATACTCCCAGTCTATGAGGTTGGTGGTGAAGGATTGTTCTTCTCTAATCCCTATGGAAAGGAAAATCAAGATGTTCTTACTATGGCTGCAGTGATTTGGAATCAGATCATTTTAAACAGGACTCATCTTACTACAGAGAAAGCATGGGAGGTTATCAAAATGATTGCACTTCATGCAGTCTCGCTTGAAGACACTGAAAATTATCTCAGCCCAAATGAAAAAGTGTCGTCATTATTTTCTGACTTCTTGTTGACCCCTGTAATTTCTGAAAATTTTGCAGGACAGCTCTTGTCCCTTGAGCAGCTTCTTGCTGCTATGGCAAAGGTAAATACCAGTGATCGTTATCTGCTGATCTCTTCTTTGTCTAAGCTAATGCAGAAACTCCAGAGTTCTCCTCATGGAAGGCAGGGAATTGAACTTCATGCTTTCTGGCAGATTGCTGAAGTACTCCAGTCCATGAACTGGAATAATACAGACAGTCTCACCTCCCAGTCGCTTATAGAGATACTGCAAAATCAGTTCAGTACCATGAAAAATTACTCCAGTCTTCCTTTCGGTAAGGAACTGAAGCAGCTGGTAAACTTTGCATCCTCTGTATTTGAGCTGTATAGTGAAGACGAATCCAGAGGAACCAACATCTCCATATACTTGCAAGCCATACAAAGGAGTACCTTAATTTTAAAAGGTTTGCAGAAAAGTTATAATGCCAGGGAGCTTGAAACTATCAACCTATTATTGGATTCTTACAGTAACTATACCCAGAGACTGATTGAAATATGGCAAGCAGGAGTGAAAGTCCTTCGTGACACCAACTTAAACAAAACATTTGAAGAAAAAATGGACACTGTCTATAATTTCTCACACTTGCTGCTGCAGAATCGGTTCACCCAGTCCTCCTTGCAGCACAATACTTCACTAGAGGTGAAAGTTTGGGAGTTTCTGCATTTAGCCT
>NW_010154981.1:0-1378 GCF_000699245.1 Pterocles gutturalis | reverse complement strand
AATATAGACATAATGTATAAAACTCTGAAACTCTGTAATTACTTTTTCCTATGCAGAATTTCACAGCTCCTGTCTTTTGCTACAACTCTCTGCTCTCAAGAATCTTCTACACTGGGTCTTCCAGATTTTCCTTTAGACAGCTTATCGGCTGCGGTTCAGATTTTGGTATGTCCATACACATGTGCTGTGAAACCGTATGTGCTTAAAATTTCTCAAAATCAGATCTGGAGTATTTGTGTTGTTAGAAGAAAATTGATGTGAACATTTAAAAATTAAACTCCAAATAACTAAGGATGATTTGAGGGAGAAAAGCCCCAGTCAGATATCTCTGGCTAATGCTTCAACCAGGTATACAGCATAATACTGAAGGATAAAGTATGGCATGATACAAGATTTGTGATGTGATTAAATATATCTTTGTGCTCAAAATATTAGTTTTTATTCTGCTAGATCTTCTTACCTAACTTCAGGAGTATCTACAGTTTGCCTGATGACACTAAGGTGCTCAGTGGAGAGATAAAAATCACAACCTACAAGTGCTTCTGATTTAATGGTACACCTCTAAATCAGATTGGTTGCATTGCAAAAACATCTGTTACTCTCCATGGACTCCTGAAAGGACCCAAAGCAATCCTTCAGACGTAGGTATAGGGGGCAGTTAAGTTGTATGAAATGAAGCCTACGTTAGGTCTTTGGTTTGGCTGGTGGATTTAGAATAAACATAGACATAGATGCAGGTTGTGCATGCTTTCTGACAGTTGCAGTCCATAGGGAAATATAACAACTGTACACTCGCTGAGTTCGCAGTGGCAGATCAGGCAGGTCAGGACTAAAGCTGTGGCAGTCTTTCTGCTTTCCCTGACAGACTTTTGCCCCTTGGACTTTACAATTAGATGGTAAAAAATCAAAGTAAAAGCAGAAGGTGCTTCCTAAGGGAAGTCGGGGAGATGAGATGTGTAAGCGAGAGAGAGGCTGGTACCCTTTTGCATGCAGGAAGATATGGTCAGCCTAGGAGGGTAAAATACCAGGACGGCTTCTCAAACCCTCTCTCCAAGGTGCAGGTGTCTGTAGAAAGGACTCTTAGGATAATACTCTGTTAGTCTCTTGTGCAAGCGTTTTACCTATGGTACTACTCAGTGACAGATTACTTCTACATATTGTATTGGATTATATGTATTAAAACATACCAATTACTTGTGTTGCGGTGGTGCTCAGTCCCCTCAGTTCTACTGGATAGTTACAGACATAATTTTTTTTCTGAATTAGTGATACTAAATCAGATGTTAAGAAGTGATTAAAATTCAAGTTCAGAGAAATGAAATGGTATTTGGAGGGCTTTAGGAAAGAAATGGTCTGGATGATAGGATAGTGAGATGGA
>NW_010154980.1:0-1382 GCF_000699245.1 Pterocles gutturalis | reverse complement strand
AAAAAAAAATATTACTTGGTACTATTACAAATTATTACTATTCTCTTCCATCTAAAAATTCAAAACATTTGCAAAAATCCTAAGCTTATTCCGCTTCCCCACCTCTCCAGAAAGAACCGCAGGAATTTCAAACATACTCGTGTTTAGTGAACATTTGGAGCTTGGTGCCTGGGTTTCCTTCAGCAGTTGGTTTTGGTTTCTGCAATTACAATTCGAAACATTGCATCCCAAAAAGTACTTTATTGGGAGCTGTAACCTTAGTGAGTGGATTCTGCTCACGATTTACTGTAGCTATAGTGAGCAGGTCCCCTATCCACATATTTGACATCAAAACACCATCTAGACCCCGTGAAGGGGTATCTGAGCATCTCCTCCCCCTGAGCCAGTCCTCGAGCCTCGGCTCCTGGGCTGACTTGGCTCTTCTGGGAGTTACGACTTCGAGTCACAGAGATAAATGCACTGAACCATCCTTAACGTTAGATTCCACTTCTCTACACAAGCATTATTTTCATCAACACTTCAAAATAATATTCACTCTGATCCTTCACTTGGTTAATCTTGTAAAAAGGAAATGTATTTGGATGTGCCCAAAATACTGAAAGGTATGCTTTCCGAGGCCCTCGTTCCAGAACTATCATACTGGAATTAAAAATAAATTGTGTTATATAAAATTCTCTCCTTCACAGTTCACTTTACCCAGCTAATACAAAAAAAAAAAAGCAGGAATCGGCACAGTTCCAATGGAAATGTGATGTTTCAAGAGTTATTTGAATTAAGCCCCAAGTACATATGCAGCGCTCAGGGTTATGACTATTTTCCCAAGCAGAATAACGTGTTCCCTGGCCATGACCAGCTTCCTCACAGTGAACATTAATGCTGAAATGGATGGGAGGGAGGGAAAGGTGAGCTGCTGCTGGGGAGAGAGGATCAGAGGTACAGGAAAAAAAAAAAATAACATGCAGGTGGTACAACTGCTCTGGTATGCCCATCACCTATATTTAGAAAGGCCAGGCATCCTAAGATATTAATTATTTATATTACCACTTAGGCCTTATTGGTGCTTATCAAAGACGGCACGTTAATTTGGAATGCGCGCACAGACCTGCTGCACTCCGTGAGACAAATACCACAGAAAGTGCTTTTACACCTCCAAAACCGCCATGCCTTTTAAATCCATTACCCCTTGATAAAATCAGGATGAACGAATCAGATGTGTTACAGAAGGAAAAAAAAATCATGATCAGATATTTGGATAAAACACATGAAAGATGAAGAGGGGAAAAAAAAAAAAACCCAGACCAATTCTGCAATGTGTTGGATCAGAAAATTCAACTACTGTATCTATGTTAAAGGCTCTCAGATCTTCTCCACTCCGTGTCTGC
>NW_010154979.1:0-1386 GCF_000699245.1 Pterocles gutturalis | reverse complement strand
GAAAACACACAGAAATGCCACGGGTGTAATTAAGAGAAACTCTGAATCTGAACAAGTGTTCTAGATAGACAATATTTGCTTTCCAATCAGATCTTCATTATTTTTTAAAAACAATTAAAGTGGAAGCAACGCCATTTACCCAGAAAGACTGGTGAGGAATAGGAAGTGAAAATAAGAAACCTACTTGAGCTGACTTTTGACGTCTGAAAAACTGCAGATACTCCTGTCCATAGGCTAACAAGTACTGTGAAGGGAAACAGAGACCTTGCAGAATCATTCCTCGCAACATGCTGTTATGATGCCCAAAGCAGATGCTGACCTTGGAGGAGACACCAAACCTGCCTCCACTTCTTCCTAAAGACATGAAAGTCCCCAGGACCAATAAAGCAAACTTAATCCAAGACTGCGTGAATCCAGCTCAGTATAAAAGGTGTTCAAAGAACATAATAGTCCAAGCAAATTTCATGAAACTACCAACCGAATCCAAACTGGCGTGAAGTAAGTACAAGTCTCTGTAGTGACTTGAAAGGGCTGAGGACAAAACCCTCAACGCATCATTTCTGCTGGAGGCATTTGAAGATTTAGAAGCTCTGTAGGGAAGACAAGGCTGAAAAGGATCTCTTAGGTCATCAAGTCCAGTCACACGTTATTTCTGATATCTCATCATATCTCATCCCTTTCATGACCATATCAGTCTCCATCTGTGAATGTCAGAACAAAGGTGCAACATCCCAGTATTTCTCTGATGAAGAGAAAAAGGCATAGGAGATAACAGAATAGGTTTATTTAAAACCTGAAGTTAAATATTTAACCTACAGTGAAACTGAAAATGAGATGTTTATGATCACTCCTGTGATGCTCATCGCATTCATATTAAACCCCTAGTGACAGCTGGGAAACCTGGAAAAGGAAGACATTTGCACTGATTTTACTGATTGAATCTTAGTAAATAATTACACAACTCAGGATGCAGAAGACAGAAGACAGAAAAGATCAATCTTTCTGAGGTATGTCAGTGCTGCACAGTTAAAAGACATGAAAAGCAAGGGAAAATGTATCCAAAGTCAGCTGATTTGACTCTGAAGTCAGAGAAGGGAATAGGACTGCTGAGTAAGAAGGAACTATTTTTACAGTCTTTTTTTCACTGTAAAAACATGAGTTAAAGGACTTGAGCAAAGTTTAGGGGCATACAAGTGTTATTTTCAGCTTAGCATTTTCTCATTAAAATAATACAAACTAATGGTTAATTTACATTATTTGATGTATTTATGGGTGGAAAAAGCTAATCCCCATTCTAAGAACAAAGGCACAATTTAACATATCTTACTTCAAAAGGAATCTATTCTGTATGGAGTAGTTTGTTTTTTTTTTTTTTTTTTAACCTCT
>NW_010154978.1:0-1385 GCF_000699245.1 Pterocles gutturalis | reverse complement strand
AAAAAAAAAAAAAAAAGGAAAAAAATTAATAGATCTGCTAGGTCAAATTAATACAAGTTGAGACCAAGCCCAAAGTAGACTGATTTTAATGCGTATTTATCTTATTATACTGACACACATTAAGATTTTCTCTGTGCCTTGACTGTTTAGTTCTACGCCTTCCACTTCTTTTACATTCAGCTTTAACTCTGACTTTACAGAATTTTTTCTGTTTGTTTAGGGGACAACTCTAGCATTAACAATTTTTTTAAATCCTAAATTTTATTTTTAAATGTTGATTTCAATTTTATTCCATTATTTTTGCTTTTGTGTGTGTGTTTGTCTCTGGAGGTCTGCAGAGTGAAAAAGTTATTTTCAAATGTTTTGCAAATAACTGTGTTAGTCTAGCCACTGCTTGGTTCAGAATTCTTAGTGCATTTGAAATATTTAAGCATGTTAAAAATAAATCTAAGTATCCCATTATAAACCATTTCAAGATCACAAAGTTTTGTAACTGGGAACAGAATAATATGATAATCTGGACAAAAAAATGCTGACAAATGCCTAATAGACCATCCTAGTCTAACCTCCTGCATAATACAGGTCAGAAAATGCCATCTAGTAACTCCTGTTGAGCTAACAGATCTTTTGATTTACTCAAGAAGAGGATTTGTCTCTCCACTTTTTGAAAGATCAGTGGATTTTCTCACAAGGATATAGAATTTCAGGAGGTGGCTGCAGTATTTGATTCAGTATCTGATTTGTAAAAAACATTTACATTTTGATCTATGGTGACTGTGAAGGTGTCAATAACCCGTGCTGGCCTCTCAAGGCATTGGTTCACTGCAAAAGTGAGAAGGGCAGTGTTTCAAAGAAAATTAAAACCTTTTTGGAATCCCAAGCTGACAGAGACAAATGTCTAGATGACAAGGTCAAACAGCAGGTGTCTTTGTTATTGAATATAAAGAAAGGTCACATATGGGATGAGTTTCTGAGTTTTAAGAGAATTTTAACGGGCACCTTGTAATAAGACATCAAAAACAAGGAATAAAGAAGAAGCCTAGTCACGTATAGAAATAGAGAGTTCACCTTATAAATGACATGAACACTAGACATGGACACAAAAGCAGAACAAGGAGATATAGAATTTATTTATTGAGAGATCAGAAAGCCCTCTGTGAAAGAATTTATTTTCTCAGTGGTTGAATTTTCTAAGCTTGAGATCAGTGTCTTTTATTTTTTCTCTGCACACTAGAATTCACAATAAGCAGAAACTGATAAATGTGTGCTTGGTGTTTAAATAGACATAATAAATGTGGTTGGCTTAAAAGTGGAAAGGTTGTGGTGGTTTGGTGGTGTAAATCCCCTTTCCTGAGTCCCTCAGTGCTTCATGCATTTCTTCCCCT
>NW_010154977.1:0-1378 GCF_000699245.1 Pterocles gutturalis | reverse complement strand
AAAAAAAAAAAAGAAAAGAAAAAAAGAGGTAAAGCTGAATGTGGAATATAAATGAATGATTCTGCTTTTCCTATTTTGAATTATTGACTTATTAAACCATGTAAGAGCATGAACTTTAAAGCCACTTACGGATCTAAGTAAGAAGACATTAAGAAAAATTAGCAATTTGCCGTTGCTGTTTTTATAGTAGATAATAGGAGAGTATGAATAGTTGTCACTGCTGTATTGATACAAAAATGTCTGTTGTGTAGCCGTAGAGATGAAAGTAACCTATTTAATGTTTTTAGTAATGTAGCTTTCTATAATTTTTGTAGTAATTTCAGAAACATAAAATATTAATACATAATTTATTCACCCAGAACTAAAAGTAAAGGGACCAATTCCACCCATTAGTGTGTTATATAGGATCTGCCAGCCTGACAAAAGCCAGGCTGGCATATTCAAGCCACTCCCTAGGATTTTTCAGTTGAGGTATGATATGTCCAAAATCACTTGCTGTCTGATGATCTCAAAGACTGAATGATTCCAGTACTAAGGCACAGGCTAATGATGTCTATATTTTGTGTTCCCAAGTGCCAAAAGACATTCAGGGCTCAAGTGACACAGCCGTGTTTGCATAAAGCTGCAGCTGACCCAGTGACCACCTACCAGACAGTACCTATTCTGCTACGATTACTGAAAGCAGTTAAGAATCTTTATTTATGTTGCCATTAGTAATACATGTCACATCAGGTATTATACTTATTTGTTTATTGTACCTTATGTGCCTGTGACACTTACACAGTCTGGCATTTATTTCTGAAGATCTTAATGGTATAAGGAAAAGCCCATGTAATTTTTGGCATATTCCCTATGCAGTTTTTACAGGCCCACAGTAAGCTAAACATGTTGCCTGTTTCCTCAGAAACCAATAATTGTTATTAGGTGATAACTGCATGAAAAAAATGTATTTGCAGTGATTATACAAGGAGAAATGGTGAGCATTCAACTTTTATTGCCATGAAATGTCCATGTGAGCTATACCACATTAGTCTTAACAAATAAACTGACCAAAGGTTGTTCAGTTCATCTAAAAGCGTGTTAACAAATGGCTTGATGTTAGTGCAGAATCACCTACAGAAGTAAAAATGCTATATAAATGACTCTGAAAGCATGTAGCTCCTCAGTCTGTGAGAAAAAAGTAAAATTAGATCCAATGGGTGACTGATGAAACTAGATTAACTCAGATTAAAATGATGATTTAAATAATTTAGAAAAATATAGCTAAAGTCTTCATCACTTGCAGTCTTCACATGAAGACCGGATACTGTAGTTTATGCGTATTTCTAGTCTTGGCAGGGCTGCTCTCTAGCCACTCCTCTCCCAGTTTATACTTGTG
>NW_010154976.1:0-1384 GCF_000699245.1 Pterocles gutturalis | reverse complement strand
CCCCCCCCCACCATATAAGCAGAGAAATAGCAAATTTACAGCAAGTTATTTTTGTATTCAGGATCTTTCTCTCTTACTGCTCTGTGTGGAAAATAATACTTGGATTTGTCTCCCTATTAACTATGAATAATTCTCAATTCCTTGAAAAAACATATTCATAAATGCACCAGATTGGCAACGTAAGACTAGATACTCTCCTGAATTCTCATCTTCCAACTCCCCGACTTCTGGCACAAAGTGTAATAAAGCTAGTCTGCCAAATCAGCAAATGATTTTACAACACTGAAGAAAACATATTTGATTTAAATTTGCATCTGTTAAAATTCTTTAAAATCATTTTATAGGAAGACATGACTGGAGATAGGGTATGTTTGTTTACTTGGGTGTAGGTTTGTTTATTTTTCCATGAAGTCTCCTTGCAACACAGACTGACAAACTGGCATGTTTAAATTTGCTGTAGCATTGCAGTGAAAGAGAACAGCTTGTTAATATCTAAGAGACTATTTAAGATACCTTTTTTCCAAAACACCATGTTTCTTTTGGTCTTGCTAGTTATTTTCTAATCTTGCTTTTTAATCCTCCAGAGGCTTGAATAATACAGAACTTAAAACTTCAACTGTTTTCTTTCACCACCTGCAAGCATCGAAAAATAGACCACCTCACCACTTCCCACTATGCTAACTTCACAGCCACAACTGATTTCAATCTGATTTCTCAGGATTCCAGGAAAGCCTGATTTCCCTGGCAGTCACCTGATTGTATGCTTCGGCCTTTTAAATCACTTGATTCTAGTAACCTGTAAAGCTAACTCTTCTGTCCACTTACATACACCATCATACACTGTACATGAATGCCCTCCCCTTCTTCAAAGAAGAGGTAAAAATATTTCCTTGAAAGTCTCGTACATTGTCCTAGGTGCAGGCTAAGGCTGATATCCTGGAGCCATGAGAAAGTCAGTGTCCTCTAAAGGTTAATAAACCCTGAAAGAGACAGATTTACATGTGAAGAGTGACATTGTGGGTTTTTTTGGTAGATGCTTTTTTTTCCTCCTGTACAACTGCTGACACATGAATAACTTGGCCACAGAGGAGTAGAAAATTTTAAATTTTCCTTTAGCTTCATAAGCAAAACACGCAATTTTTCTAAGTAGGTCTTAAATTCTGTATGCTGCACATCTTCTTTAGGATCCCAGTAGGACTAGGAGAAAAGAGCATCTCTTGGTGCTTTCTACAGTGGGGGATGTAATTTCTTGCATAGGAATACAGTTTATTTAGTGTACCACTTGTTCAAGTATCATTTCACTTTTGTGACTAGATATCCTTGTTTCAGCTGGGTCAGAGTTAACTTAGAATCACAGAACAGCTAGGGTTGGAAAGGACCTTAA
>NW_010154975.1:0-1382 GCF_000699245.1 Pterocles gutturalis | reverse complement strand
AAAAAAAATACCAAGAGAGGAAATAGAACAAAAGGGAAATTAAAAGCAGGAGAGAATTTCCATGTACAGCCTCATCAATACTGAGGTATAACTGAATGTATTCTTGGTCTGTCTTCCTTCCTCAAAGAAAATGTAACAGCTGAATGAGACAAATTACTGCTGCTGCCTTTTGAAAGAAACTAGGTTATTAACATGGCAGGTGCTATCTTAAAACTTCTATGTTCAAGGGGTCTGAATAGCATTGATTTTTAAACTGCTTAAGTTCGGGAAAAAAATAAGCCCTGGTAAAATGTTGTTTCCTCCTTACAACTTAGCCAAACAAATAAGTACAGTAATTTTGCGGAGCAGCCCTCACAAGCCATAAAAGTAGTTACAGAAGGATGTCTCACTGTTCCATGTTCATTGGAAAAATTGCAGAAGATTTGGGCAAAGTACGACTTGACTCAAGAGCAGCTTTGGTTATGTGGAAATGTGGTAGGTTGGAGTTATTTTTTTTTCTCAAGAGCTATGATTTAACAGCTATTGGCAGTATTTTAGTCATAAGTGTAGCTGGATAGCATGAGTACAGAATGGAAACATCTCTCCTTTGCTAGATAACATCAGAGGCTTAGCTACTTTTGCCACAACGGATGTATTTGTGGAGTATTATTTTTTGTGTTAAACCTAGACTTTTTGATGCCATTGATTTTGTAAAGATGTGTAAGAAAATCACAATATGCTAGCTAAAAAGTTTCTGTTCTATAATAGTTAGAAACTGCTCCAACTGTGCAGATGCAGTGTCTGTCTTTAAAACCTTTTGTTAAAGCAGCATGCCACTACTTACTATATGCTTACTATATGCATTTGGGGAGGCATAGAGGGAATGGTATGCAAAAGCAGTTGTGTGGGAAGATGGACTTACATAGAAGAAAGCTGCCATCTAGTGCAACTTCTCTGCAACCACGAATCTCAAAAAGCCTGCCTGAGTGCGTAGACGTGGCTGTGTTGATAGGGATGGTTATGTACTGTGTGTTTCGTGTATGGCAATGCTGCTTCTGGAAACAGGAAGGTTCCCCGGTCTGTGGCAGGCATTGTGGTAAGGCAGGAAGGGGATGGTAGTTGTGCGTTGGGGAGAATGAAAGCAGATGTGTTGTGACTATTTTGAAGTATAACCTAAAACATTTTAAATGTGTTTGCTTAAGAAGTATTGCTGTGTTACACTGAATTTAACAGCTTATGAAAGGAACTAGAAAATAATGAGCCATGAGGAGAACACAAGCAAGTTCTGTTGTTGCTTGTGCAGGGAGAAGTATTAAAGCATGTATTGTCACACTCTCCGGCCCACTGGGGTCGGGACAGCGTGCTGAAACATATCAAACACACTCCGGTTTGCTGAAGGGGGA
>NW_010154974.1:0-1380 GCF_000699245.1 Pterocles gutturalis | reverse complement strand
TGACAACTGCCCCTGTGCAGTGACACCATCACAACTGCATCATCTTTAATTGCATCTGGCCCTTCGCAGACTTCTCACAGCACCTTCCCCATAGCATTTCAGATAACTTTGATACAAATAATTTCTTAGGTAAGCAGTTGGTTGTTTCTTTATATTCCTAATATGCATTAAGAATTCATGTAAAATAACATATTAGTCACAAAAGCCCATAATATCTGAAGCTTTGTCTTCTTCAGAACTTGTTTCAAGCTAGAAGTACTTTGAAAAGTAGCAGGCGTATCCTTCATTGTATATGTTTGAATAAGTCCCATCCACTCCTGCTGTGTCCTGTGCAATTATAATTATTAATTATTTATAGGTAGTTAAGGTGCCGAGGTTGATCCCTATGGTTACTGATTTCTTAGCAGAGCATGATGAAAATAATCATGTCGGGGTGTAACCACATACTTAGTTTTATTGTCATTTGCCTTAGTTTTGAATTGCTGCTTTCCTTAAATTTCTAACTATCCTTGTACCATAACATCCTTTACTCCCATGACAGTAATGTTATCTGTAATCGTGGTGTTAACTAAATTAATATCAATGCAAATGAGAGTACAAAACCTGAAAGACAGATCTTGACTATGTATACTCTTGATATCTCTCTTGCACACAATAAAAAAGAGATTTGAATATTATAACAATTGTTATTGTTATTGTCAGGGAGCATTTCTCATTGTAAAGATCATTGCTTCCTCGATCTTGTCCTATTTATTGGAAGAAAAGCTATAGAAGATTGCCACCGGAGGAAGATGTTGGGAAAAAATCATTATAAACCTAATAATTTTGTAGGGATTGCCAGAAAAAACATGCAGAAATTGTTAGCCCACAGGGAACATCTCTCTGCAAAATCTAGAGATTTTAGAGGGACAGAAATACCTCATGCTGTCTCTAGGAAAATTGAGGACTTATTTCAAAGATGAAATGCCCACGCAGCCACTTTGTAATTCAAAAGTCACCTCCACGTCAACGACTGGTGCAGCTCAGAGCTGACTCTCATTAAAAAGAATTTTATATTAACTCAGAACAGCATCCCTTCTACTAAAATTACTGAAATATTTTCTTCTAGAGAGATTAAGATACAGAGGAGAACATCTTTTGCAGTATGGCTTAGACTAACATGAGCATCCTATGAAAATCAGCTCTAGGAAGAGCAAGAGGGCCTTTTAATTTCTAACCACATTTCACTATCCTAAAGCTCTATGCAGTAATGTTTCATTATGAGAGATCTGGCCTGCTGTTTCACTCATTGATGTATTTATGCACATCTAAAATAAAGCTTTGCTGAAATAGGGTTCTGCCTTCTATTAGCTTTCCTTTCCCTTTTTTTTTTTTTTTTTT
>NW_010154973.1:0-1382 GCF_000699245.1 Pterocles gutturalis | reverse complement strand
GCTTCACCAATAAAGGAAGCAGCTGCATACATGTCCTCCAGAGCCAGATCACACACCTAATAAACTGTAACAATTAACACCATGATATGTGTAAATATTAAGTGTATCTTGAATACCCTGTATAACCTTTTACCCTCTCCTCTGCCAAGCAATTACTCTATATCTTCACAGAGGTCAAAGAACAAAACAAAACCCATGACAAGATATATTTTTGTTCATCACTTTCTATTCCCCAAATGAGAGAAACCCTGACATTTTGATGTAAAAATCAGTCTTCATGATATTGTTATTCCCCTAAGCAAAAGTATCTCGCCATTTACACAGCAGAGTGCTTGCCTTCTTCAATCTAACAGAAAAGAGGCTAGTAAAGAGTGATAAACAGGACAGCATCTCATTTGGCAGGGCAAAGCAATCTTGTCTTTTAATTACAGACACATGAGGAAAGTAATAACCCAACCTAAAACTAGAATACTTGCTAAATGGCCTACAGGAATATAAAGAGTTCCCATTCCTTCAAAGGAATCAAATACATCTTTGTATATGTTCGCCTTTCTCACACGTTACAGATTTTCCACATGGAGACATGCATTCCTCTATAAATTCTCACATTCCAATATAAGGATGTAAGGATTAGACAGCAAAACATACAGCTTGTGACCACTTGATTTAGGAGACCTTTAATTAAATACTTTATTGACATCTGGGACAATCCACAAAGGCTATGAACTACACAGTAGAAAACAGAAAAAGAACATTGCTGCAAAATACAGGCACCTAAATACTGTGCAGGTCCAGAATATTAGGAGTTCCTTGTAAAAGTGGTAAAATTCTAATTAATAGTGTTCATAGAGAGAAAGGATCCATAAACAAGTTAAAACACAACAAAAAAATATCTCGCTAAGATAATGAAGTAATTTCTTTGGTGGCATCAGTTAAGGAAAATTGACAAATGTAGCACAGCTACTCTGAGTACGGAAAGCTGATGGTCCATTTGCTAGCAGTCCAAGAGCTAGCACCTAGCTAGCCAGCTTGTGTAGCAATCCTTGAAAATGAAGTATCAACCTGAGATTATTATATTCAACCTCAAATGACCTGAGAAACTACTGAATGCTTAAAGAGTTACGACTAGGGAAAACCAAACAAATCCAGAACTAGTGGCATAACATCAAAATGCTAATGAGTTTGAGTCTAATTTCTGATACCTGGACAACAAAGCTGAACTACATACAATTAAGATTGTCTAAGTGTATGTTCATGCTCAATTTTGACCATTCCGAAGCATTTCAACCTTCTGAGGTTTGCTGTTCGGTGAGCTTTTGTTTTCGTAAGAAAACGTAAATTGTATTTCACTTCATTGTAAAACAGTTAAAAGAAAGGATTGG
>NW_010154972.1:0-1379 GCF_000699245.1 Pterocles gutturalis | reverse complement strand
AAAAAAAAGCACAATCAAGATTTCAATAGCATTTTTACCTATGACCAGCTAACTGAAGTCAGTCCAACATAGGTATCGTTAATTTGTCTCAGGCAGTAACATGGCACAAGGTTCCTTGTGCCTCTTCTCTCCGGGGTTTTGCACAGAGCAGTTGCTGCAGGTGCCGTGGTGAACCACCCATGTTGGCCAGAGCGATGCTGGCGCTCGTGTGATCAACCATCTCACCTGCTGCGGCTGCTCAGCGCTCGCAGCCTGTGACTATCTGGCAAATGCTTTCTTGCAGAGACAAAGCACTTCTCCCTGGTTTCCCAGGGCATTTCTGCAGCACTTTATGTTCCTGGCATCTTCCCCCCAAAGCCTTCCGTGTCTGAAAGAACATGGGTGTCCCTTCCAGCCCATTTTGGGTCTGGACATGGCTTTTGAAATCTTTTACATGCAGGGAAGCCCTTGCAGGAGCCGGGCTATTCATTCAGTGTGGTGGGCAGGGCAGCTCTGCAGGAAGATTTCTTGCATGCTGTTGAACCATAGGTTGCATTTCTGTAAAGTCTTTCTGTAGGAGCTGACTTAGCTAGTTCTGACTGAAAAAAAATTTATAGAGGCTCTGTGAGTCAAAATTTTGCTGTGTTCTCCCTGATCTGTATGTGAGCAGCCCATATAGGAAATAACTGGAGGTTCACTCGTTACACAGCTCAAGTTTTAAAAGTTTTTCTAACTCCACACTTTGTCTCACAGTTTCACAAATAAACAGGAACAATCTGGCTGCATTTTATTTCTTGGCAACATGTTAAATTGGTGATGAAATAGGTCAAAAGCACTTTACCAGAAAGCTTCATTCATTTTAGAAAAGTACCTTTGATGGAGGCATGCACAGGCAGAAAAAAAAATCATGTCCTATTGTACTGCTTGCCAAAAATAAAATATACTGGAAAAATAGCACTTACATGTCAAATTTTGAGTTGACAGATATCCAGTATTTATGGAAGTTTGTGTCAAATGCCCTTTGCATAAGCTCTATTTAAAGCAGCAGCCGTCAGATACCTAAATACCAGGGAGAACCTCCTCTCCATCACGGACCCACTGTAGCTGGGATGCTCCTTCCCTCAGCTGATGGGCAGGGGCGAGGCGTGGGGAAGCCGGCGGGAGGGCGACTGCTGATGCTGATGGTCCCTTTGTGGGTTTGAAGGCAGCTGGTCCCGCTCCGTGGGAGCCAGCCCTGTGCTCGCTCGCGTTGATCAACATGTTCCCTTACAGGGCTGTTGGCGGTTCCTCCGAGCCCTTCAGTGGATGGTTTCTCATGGGCTTCCGTGCAGTTTGTATCATTTGCAAGGGAAATTCTGCCTGAAGAAGTAAATTTAAAATTTGGTACAAAAAAAAAAAAA
>NW_010154971.1:0-1376 GCF_000699245.1 Pterocles gutturalis | reverse complement strand
GGAAAGAGATGAAAAAGGGAGAGAGTTATAAACTAGAAAAATAGTCAGTCAGTAAACCATAAAACTTTACAACAGGAAAAGAACAGCAGTCAAAGCCCTTGGTCCAGTGAATTCTTACTCAAAAGTCCCACTGATAGCAACAGACCAGAATTTCACTGAAGACCCACCCCCAGTGAAGACCCAGGAGTGACAGCAGGAGTGATGAAAAGAAGTGGTAAGATGACAGTGCTGCTTGTGTGGGGTTTTGGGTTTTTTTTAGGATTTGAAAAATAAGCTGCTACTACGTGATGATGTGTTTATGCCTCAAATGACCTTTTTCTTCAGTAAGGGTTTCCAACAATTGCCATCCAACACACAACTAATGTTGGCTCTCGTTGGATGTAACTCTTTTTTTTCTTAAAAAGATATTGAAAGATTACTATTTTAAAGGCTACTTTGTGAAACCTTCCCATGAGATATACAGTGTAGGGTGCCCATTAGTAAGCAAACCTGCTTCTTGTAGCATCTGGTACCAGATCATACCTTTACAGGGAGTTTCAGACTTTGGACATTCAAAATTGATTTTTTCCAAAGGAATGCTTACTTAGTGGAAACAAACTCGTAGCAAGCTCGTACAAGTAAAGTAGCTGAACCTGCTGCTATAAGAAATACTAAATCGGGCTTTGATTATTAGGTAAACTCTCTTAACCTCCGTGACATAACTCATGTAGCACTCTAAATCGCATCTTTATCTTAATGGATTTTGTAACCTCTTTTAACCTTAAACACAGAACAGTGTTCTTGCTTAAATTCCTCTGGTCTAGTGCAAAGAGGGACATCATTGTTTTTTTAAGACAAGAAGAGTGTTTTATCCTCATGGGTATAGTTTTAATACCTTATCCTTAAGACAACACAAGTCTCTGCAATGGAGAATACAGAAAATAAAAAGGGCTACATCTTAGACAGTAGGTAGATGTCAGTGATTTTAATCGCTGGACACTGATTTATTGCAGCTGAGGATGTGACCCATAGCATGCATCTGTTTACACAAATGTAGTAAAATACACAAAGATATCTGAATTCAAACTCACAAGTAAGAAGTTAAATAAATATGTAAAATTAGCGAGGCAAACATGACAAGCCATGTCTTCCTATGAGACTAGACAACTGGTCAGGGTAATGAAATGTGCCAGGCAAAAATAAGTGTTCCACATAATCTGCAAGTTATCTCATAATAACACAAGCCTTAAAATGGTTCATTGTCAACACAGAATGTGTTTCACAAGGAGAAAAAACAGAGTATCAGTGGTTTTAAAGAGGAATCATAATATCTTTGTTAAAATTTTATTATTATTTCCTCAGGAAATAATTGACTTCAACATTTTATTATTTTTTTT
>NW_010154970.1:0-1378 GCF_000699245.1 Pterocles gutturalis | reverse complement strand
CCCCCCGGTTCTGTGGCATCAAAACAAAAAACGTGTCTCATTTTAAACAGGCACTTGTGAAGGGAGTACCTGAAAGGGTTGAGAGGTTGGTCAGCAAGAGTATATTGGTTCTGAAATGTATCAAGTAGCTTTTATTTATTTAATTATTTTTCAATGTCCTGTAATCCATGGTCCTGTCACAGTCGAGTCGTGGCTGAAGTGGACTCTGTGATCAGAGGGAGAGAGAGGCACTGACAGAAGAGGGAAGGGCGTCACTTTTGATAGCAGTCTGCTCAGTGTAATCTCAGGCATGGGTGAAACTATGTTGGATTAGTAAAATTGGTGTTGATGCTGGATTGTGACTTTGGTGCAGTTACGTAAGCATCTGGTTCAAGTATTTCTCCATGTTTTTTGTGAATTGACATAAAGCTAACAAAGTCTTTGAAGTCTCGTGCTTGAAAATAGAAGAATCTTTGAAAAGAGCATTTTCTCTGGTCTTTTCCAAATGAAAAAGTTTTAATCAAACCCAGATATTAAATATTTATAAAATGGATGATTTATAAGTGATGGTGTTAGAGCCCTTCAGGCTTAAGCAAGTAAGAGTAGCTATGGTTTGTTATAAAACTTTGTGTTCTCAATGTGGTTACTAGTTTCACAGCCCTAGAGGAGTGCCGTCCAAAACAGATGAGCAGCGTGAGTATTCTAAGACAATAATGTATGGAAGTGTGGAGGGTTTAATTCTCAAACAGATGAAGTTTGGAATAGGTCACTCATACTCTTGAATAATTTCTCACACCTGTCTCGACACAAATCTTGGCTTTTCAGTAGCTTCTGTTCATATAACAGAACTCATAATTATTATTGCCTTCTCATGGGACAAGTAATTTTTAATTCTTGGGTGTTTTCTGTTTGTTTTCTTGAGTGGCTGGTTTTATTTTCTTGTTTAATTGAGAATGATTGTTGATGAGGGTGTGTTTATTTCATGGAGTGTCACTTCAGGATTTTAAACAGCAGCTCATTATTGTTCAAGGGTCAGTGCTGGTGGGAATTTTGAGTATTTTCTGTGTATTACTGTCGTGGTTTAATGCTACCCCAGCCAAAACCAGCACAATTACCAAGTTGATGTATAGCTCTGTCCTTTTTCAAATATAAAGAAAGCTGGTCATACTTGTGTAGTTAGGCTTACAGAATAATGGTGGGGCAAGGGGAGAGGCAGTAGAGCATTATTGTTGAATCGTGTTTTCTGTTTCACTTTTTCTGCTTTAGGCTTTTTAGAGGTAGCTGGGGATGAAAGAACTATCTTGTACTAGCGTAGTTTATGCTCTTATGAAAATACTCAAAGTAAACTAATTAAAGTGGTGTAAACCCAGTAGAATTATATTATGCCAGATGTATTCCT
>NW_010154969.1:0-1368 GCF_000699245.1 Pterocles gutturalis | reverse complement strand
AAAAAAAAAAAAAAAAAAGCCCTTGACACGTCATTTTGGGTGTTCAATTCAAGGAACACTTTCACTTTAAACTTTGTGTATTAATTCTCCTTATGTTAAGCAAGGATACTTCCTCATATCACACGGGTGATATGAGAACTAATTTAATAGTCTCTAAGAAGTAGCAATGTATCAGAGTGATGAACACCACAGCAAAGCCAATGAAAGCATTATAACTGCTTTTCCAATAGGTCTGAGCAGCAAGTTGTCGATAAAGCACAAGGCCATAGAATGAGCAGCAAGAAAATAACAGAATACGGAATGTCTCATTAATGGAGTTGCATTCATTCTGTGCCCTCACTGAAGTAAAAGCAGTGTGGAATCATACAGGCAAAGTTTTTATCAAATTATTTACGCACAGGACCAAATCAAGGTTCCTAAATCAACCGTAACGCTGGCGTTTCCTTCTTTTGTGCTGGACTTTTCAAACATAACAACATGGATATGAGGTTATAGTGTACATGTTTGTGCACATGTTGGAGCGATGCCTTAGTCCCTCTAAGCTCTTGCATTTGCCGTTGTTTTACTCCAATTTTCTTTTTCAGCCTAGTGTAGCACTATCAACAGCCACTACTGGTAGACCATGAGAAATTTCAGACGTCAAACACAGTCTTGCAGTTTTGCTTTCTCATGGTTAGTATACAGATGAAAAACTGCACGTTCCATTTTGGTTATAATGCATGTTTAATCAGCCTAACCTTCTGCACTGGAATATCTCATAGTCTCGGTATGATTAGCTACTATTGTAACAAAATCCTGTTCTCAGTAAAACCTCTCATGCTCCTATATTGTCTACAAAGTTTCTGTCAGTCACTGTAAAATGCCTGTTGCACGCATGGCTGTTGGACTCTGAAAGCAAAAGCTACAAAGCTATAAATGCAGTGCTTTAGCTACTAACAAAGCAAAGCACATATTACGAGGTGTAAAATTACTAAAAATATTATGAAACTCTCCCTTGGTAGACTACCTAAATGAGCAGAAGTCTATGAGTTCTCAAGAACTATTCACAAATCAAACAGAACCAAGAAAAATCAAACCCCTAGCTGCTACAGTCTTCAAATGCCACACACAGAGCTAAGCTAAGCATGTCTCACCAAAGAAATGAGTCTTTCTCTGTGGAGGAATATGGTAACACAAACATCAGTTTACACTCTTTACTTGTAACAAGGCATTTTTTTCAAGTATTAAACAAACTTGGAAGCAGATTTGATGTAGTGGGTTGAAACAGATACTGGAAAAACACACTTTTTAACAAATGTGAGCGATCTAACAAGCCAAAGCTGTTAAAAATCACTGTGTTCTGCAAAACAAAACAAAACAAAACAAAAC
>NW_010154968.1:0-1370 GCF_000699245.1 Pterocles gutturalis | reverse complement strand
CAGCAATTTTAAAATTGCCTTGTTTGTTTTACCAATAATCATTCAAATATTAGAAGATCTGTCACTTATTTCTTAACACAGAAGTTGCAGGTTCAGGAAAAAGCCTTGGCACTAGCAGAGAATACTATGGAGAAGCCAGACAAATTTTCATTCCTTCTGCTACTGTCACTCCTATGACAACATGGAAAAAATAACACTAAAACAACAAAAGTAATGTGAAAAAAGGGTAATATAAGATTATGCCTTTTGGTGATTGTGTCAAATGTTCTCTCAACTGTTTAGAAGATGTTTGTTCATGCCTAGAGGCATTACTTTGTTGCTAATACTATAGGCAATATCCCAGTATAGAAAACGACATTTCAAAATTGTAGCAAAACAACTAAAATCATCACAATTTCCTTAATATTACACCAGTGCCCTATTGTGCTCTGTACCTTCTTGGTTGCTCTGCACCTCCACCTCCCTCACCCCTTGCCCTTCCCTGGGAAGGTGGGAGGGGTACCCACACCCAACGCCTTCCAGCTGGGAGCTCAGGAAGGAAAGGCTGTCACCAGACCTGTCCCAGCCCCTCAATTGACATCTTCCACGGCAGTGGGCACGGTGGGTAAAGTACCCAATGGCAAATTGCATCCACACAGTGGGATGAGACCAGTGGGAAAACGCGGAGACAGGGGAAGGGACAGAGATTGCGGTCTACCTGGTCTAACAAATCTCACCAGCCTGTTCCTGGAGAACTTCAAATGTATGGTGATATTTGATGGTACTGTGACTCTTTTTAACTTTTTTTTCAAATATTAATAAGGATAGATTCAAATAATATAACTTACAACTAGAAAACAACTCCCAGAAAGTACAGAAAACAACTCACAGAAAGAACCGCGACCTTGTTAAACCCTTCTACGATCCTGTGATACTTCCGAGCTTTTTCACTGGGTCCGCAATGATGGTACATTCATCCAGTTAACCACTTTGAACTGGTAAGGCACTGGATAAATACCGGGATGGTACTATAATGGATCAGAAAGCTCAGTCCCTGATGGGTCACTGAGTTGGCTTTTATGAAGGGGAAGACAACTTCACAAGGCTGTGCAGTGGCAGATCGAAGACAATCCTGGATTACTAAGAAATCCTAGAAAACTAAGACAGAAGACTGAGCTCGCATCCTTCCGGGGCAGTTAGTACCTCTTAAGGCCATCTAAGAATAAAGCATGAAAACTGAGACGGAGCACAACTCCTGGCAGTCAAGTAACCAAGTGGAGCAATCTTCTTGCCAAATGGGTTGTCAAACTTTCAGCCCTATTAAGAAGATACATCAAAAAGATGTACCTGGATCACCTATTATAAGGCACATGGAAAACAAGCAGGTGACT
>NW_010154967.1:0-1373 GCF_000699245.1 Pterocles gutturalis | reverse complement strand
AGCTTCTCCAGATGAAAGGCTTCATCTGGAAAATGCCAAACCACCTTGCCAGGATGCCTGTTTTTAAGGACAGGCTTTTGAGAGGAGAGCCGGTGGGTGGTTTCTCCTTCGTGGTGATGCCAGGTGATGCTGCCCTTGACACATGCAGACACTGCCCTTCCCTTTGCCCTGCCACACCTTTTCTCCTACCCCTGTCTCTGCCATGTCCTGCTCTTCCCCAGGTTTCCAGCCTGCTTGGTAAGGTGGGGGATGCAAGGAGAAGGACGACAGGTAGCCCTGGCATGGGCAGGCTGTGTGCCTTTGAGTGGAGGGGCCTAAGCAGCCCTACCTTGCCCAGCAAGACTTTCACAGCACAGGCCAGACAGTGAACAGTTTCTCCTGGCCATAGCCCCAGGTGCCAGATTCCATGGGTCCCAGGCAGGTAAGGAGTTTGAGAGCAGGGGAGAGAGTAGCTCTGGCTACTGCACGCCTGACTGAATTACCAGCAGTGCCGACAGAGGTCCCTGCTCCTCTGGCCTGCAGAAAATTTCCCTAGATTTGGCAGCTGGAGGATTTTTAGGCCTCTGCCCACATTTGATGAGCCATAAAGGCTGTCAACACCATGCCTGTCACATGGCATGGAGCGGTCTGACAGGCTTGTGGCAACCTACTCTAGATATAGGTAGGTCAGCTGGAGAAAGGCCCCATCCAGGCATTGCTTGACTGGCCCCGTGCTGATGTTCATCTGGTTGTCCCCTCATGAGCCAGGACACCTGGTGGAAACCAGGTTGAGAGTGGTGCTGCCACAGGACAGAAGCAGTTTCCTCAACTGCAATTGAAATGAGCTCTTGGCTGGCCTCAAGTAGTGTCAGAACCTGGGAGCCTTGGATTCTGCTCTCCAGAGCCCAGGGCCTGCTGCTTGCAGGCTGCTTACATGGTCCAGCTGGGAGGCAGAGTCTCACATGGCCGTCGCCAGCATACAGGCAACCACTGGGGTGTCATGGCTCCTGGAGTCTCTCATGCCCTGAATGGTCATGAAGATGGTGTCTGTCCTCTCAGACAGGGAGAAGTATTTCCAAAATACCTTGTCTAGAAGTACCCTCTTATGTCTGCTGCTGAGAAGTGCCATTTGTAGAGAATGGGCCATGTCTCAGGCCACTGTGGGGATCCTGAGTGGGTGTTTCTCTACCATCCTGTGGAGAAGAGGAAAGGCACTGTGGAGTGAGCACGGTGGGGTACATCTCAGTGATGCCAGAACTCAGAGATAGCAAGCCTGAGGGAGCTGGCTGAGGGAGAGAATGCAACAAATGCAGGTAGCAGTGTTTCCAGGAAAGCAAGCCTCCTGGGAATGGGAGGCTGGGCCAACCTGGAAACACTGACAACAGCCAACTGGA